>NC_091830.1:58164625-58342125 GCF_038994185.2 Dermacentor albipictus
TTGCATTAGGAGATACCTGTTAAATAGTAGCCTGTGGCTAGCACTCAAGATTTAAAAATAAGCAAATATATTGTTTTCTCAACTGAAAGCCAAAACAATATGAGTTGTCCAGCGGCGATCTCAAAATACATTAATAACAGCTAGACAAGCTGCCTCGGGCGCTGGAGGCAACCTTACAGCTGTAGAGTTAATACAATCTCGCTATAAGAAAAACCCAATCTAGTGCCCATGGGACATGGAAGCAGTGCTGTTCACGCAGCATGGCAATGACGGTTGGTACACGTATTTCCTTGAGCTTGCTCACTCTTTCCTTACACGGGTCCATCGCTCTACAATATCAATTTCAACAACTGACGGCGTTGCAGAAAACTAAAACATTAGCGCTGTAGGACGCCATGATTAGAAGACAGGTTCTCTAAGAGAGAAGCGCGATATTATAGCCAATACGCCACAAACGCATGCGTCGACATGCTTCATAGAAAACCTTTGGGAATTTTTAGCGGGCAGGCCAGGCTTTTCAAACGCTTGGCATGTTTGCATTGGGTCATCCTGACAGGCGGAACCCGAGCAATTAGCAACGAATATGCGTGCTTGCTTCCATTTGCCTTTTGCTTTGAGAGTATAGTAGCTTACTTCGGAATTTAGGCCAACAAACCACCATTGCAAACAAATCCACAATAAGAATGTTTAAAGCCACAATCTCAAGATCAGACAAATTCACGCACTACTCATCGGCCCTGAGGGGGCTAAACGGTCGAAGAGTAAGAGTTCCCTATAGTTATTATTGTATGGAACGCTATGCTAACGCCAGGGCGCAAGGCCCTAGCGCATGTCTATCTGCTCTCTCTGTTTTCCTCTATGCTTGTTATGCTGGGAGTGTATATATATATATATATATATATATATATATATATATATATATATATATATATATATATATATATATATATATATATATATATATATATATATGAGAGAGAGACAGAAAGAGAGAGACAGAGAATCTTACGATGAAAAACTTAACGAGGTAACATGCTGGGAGCCATAAAATTCTGTTCATTGAATATTACAAAACCATAAGTGCAGAAGACACTGCGATGCAACACAGAAATAACACATTTTGGTATGTAGCTATACTGTTTACATACTTTTTTTTCTATTTGCTTCATTGCGTCATCATTGACATGTTTTTGTCGTGCTGCTTTAAGTTGTCCAAAAAAGTTTCCAGTTGTGCTGTAAATATGGACATACTGTTATAAAACTTATTTTATTAGAAATATTCGTTGAATGCAGCACCGAAACATCTAACAGAAAACTCAGCCAGGCACATGCCAATATTTCCTGCTCAAGACAGCCAAGAAAACATTAACTTTTGGATTAGGAAAGAGAACACAATACTAATAATTATCAGTGAGCACTTGCTAAATTAAAACATGAAACAAAGTAATAGACATTCCAATGTATTTCTAACCAAGCTAGAAAAAAAAGTGTAGCAATTGAAAAAAAGGCAGTTAATATCGAGAACGGTCGTGCTTTTGAGTCTACAATGAAGGCTGACTGATCAATGCGTTAGAATCTTTACCAAATAATTATTAACAGCTGCTGTTTGAAACAAAACAACGTTTAAAGGACACGCTCGAATCTTTCGCAGCTTAGTCAAGCGCCGTTTGATTCCTTGACTCGTACCGTGACAATACGCGACCAAAGATGTCAAAGGTGTCAAAGAAGTCTTTTAGGGGGAACATGGATGACAGCACACAGTGCGATTCCTGATTTAAAGAGTATAGAACTTGACACTTACTGGAAGCATACGCGTTTACGACATTGAAGATTTGAGTATTCACGCTTATGATCTATCAAGTTTAAAGCATTCGTGCACTGGATACCTGTAAAAAAAAATCTTTCTGATTGTAGCACACGAGTTACCTTTTACTAAGTTCTTCCTTCCAAAATTAAAGGGCTTTATGTGGCACCAATTAATCAAAGTTAGAAAAAGGGCTTCCTAGAACCAGGAGGAGCTTTTATACGACTTGTGAGATTTCACATCTAAAATATGCATATTTATGCAATTTAAAGCACGTTAATTGTGGTGTCTGGAAATTTTGTGACCACGTTCCGTTCAGTACCGTGCATCCAGAAGCGGGTACACAAGTGTTCTTCTATTGTGTTACCGCAAGAATGCAGCCGCCGCGTCTGGGAACCGAATGCAAGACCTCGCGTTCGAAGGGACAGCCTCGTATCTACTTCGTGAACATGTCGACTGAAAATAGGCTTTTTAAAGAGATTCTCAACCCTGAAAACTACGTTGTCAACGCTTATTTTCGACTAAGCCAGTTTGACGTCATGGGGGGAAAGAGGACAATGAGACGCCCATTCAGAGCGCAGCCAGCCTCTCGTTTGCCTGCTGGGCTTTTTAAAAAAATGTTATAATAAAATGAAATGAAAGTGAAGCAAAAAAATGTAATCGTTACAAGACCCGCTACGGTGTTTGTTCCACGCAGGTGCGCACTTGCGTGTCTTTTCACCCAAGCCATACGCCTGTGTCAGCGCAGCCATTGCGTCAACGAAAGTATGAGGTGGCCTTGCACATGCACAAAGCACAAAGGGCATAGCAGAGGCTCTAGTAACAGCATATTGATCAAACAGGCCACGTGGCCGCAACTCGAGGTGCATTCTTGCGCTCTCTTTTATTGGGAGCTCGGTTTATATCTTGCGGTGGCACTCCAGCACTGTGCCACTGACTTCAGGTTTGGTCACTAATTGCATAAATGCATATTCAATGCTAAAGATAAGAGAGAGAGAGAGAGAATGAAAAGGAAAGGCAGGGAGGTTAACCAGATATGAGTCTCCGGTTTGCTACCCTGCACTGGGGATGGGGGATAGGGGTTAGAAAGATGGCAGAGGAAAATGCTAAAAAAAGGAAAAAAAAAGACACGCACACATGGAGGCGCACACACAATTGGCGTTCCAGTTAAAGTCGTTCACACAGGCCGGTAGATCGTAAAAAGCGCAATAGCGCTTGCACGGCCTTCTTCTGTGACGATAGGTCCTTTCGATGTTGTAGAATTAATTTTTCGGATAGCGGTTGGTCATCCGGTTGGTCAAGTGCGTGGCGAAGGCATGCCCGCTGGGAACTGTACTGCGGGCAGGCACACAAGATATGGCCAATTGATTCTTCAAGGCCGCAGTGGTCACAGGTTGGGCTGTCGGTCATCCCTATGCGGAATGCATAGGCTTTAGTAAAGGCAACGCCCAACCAAAGTCGATATAAAAGCGTGGCGTCTCTACGGCGAAGCTGTGATGGCGCTCGAAGACTTAGTGTGGGATCAAGTGAGTACAGTCGCGTGTTGCTTAAATGTGGCTCATTCCATTGCGACGCGGTGCACTGCCGGGCAAGTAGGCGGAGCTTCCGTGCTGCGTCAGTTCTATAAAGAGGAATTGGGACGTGGCGCTCCTCAGTATGGGCTGAGGGGGCAGCGTGATCCGCCCGTTCATTGCCGATAATCCCGCAATGACTTGGAAGCCACTGAAAGGTTATTTCGTGGCCTGCATCACTTGTATGTTGTAACATTTCTGTAATATGGAATATTAGCTGTTCGTGCGGTCCGCGTCGTAAAGGTGACAGTAGAGACTGCAGTGCCGCCTTCGAATCGCAGAATATTGTCCATTTGTGTGGTGGTTCATCACCAATGTGCTGAAGGGCAGTAAAGAGCGCTGCGAGCTCTGCTGCCGTCGATGTTGTGGCGTGAGTCGTCTTAAATTTGATTGTTGTAGCTTTCGCTGGTATGACGATTGCCGCCGCGGAGCTGCTTGGAAGAACAGATCCATCAGTGTAAATATGCGTAGAATCACGGTAGTTCTCGTACAAATGTAGTAGCGTGAGCTGTCTAAGGGCTGGCGACGATAGATCAGCTTTTTTCGAGATACCAGGTATAGAGAGGTTGATTTTTGGCTGAGCGAGGCACCATGGAGGAATCGAAGGTCTCGCAGCCGGGGTGAAACAAGCTGGCAATGACTCATTATATGCGGTTATCGTCTGGCTGAAAGATGTGTGTGGTCTGTCCTTTGTTAGGGACGCCAGGTGGTGACGGGGAGTCCTGGCCAGATGCCTTATATGTGTCCTGAGTACTTCAATTTCAGTGTGGGTCCTGACAAGGTGATCTCCAGCGATTGCTATTGTAGCCACTGTCGAAGCACTCTGAGGCAGGCCTAGACAGATCCGGAGCACTTGACCCTGAAGACTTTGTATTGTGCGTACATTTGTTTTACCTGTGCTGCTTATTGCTGGCAAGCTGTATCGCAGAAATCCTAGAAAAAGCACCCTGTACAGTTGCAACATGGCACTGGGCGACATTCCCCAGGTCTTGCCAGCGAAAAACTTGAGCAGGTGACAGATGCCTGTCAACCTTTTTTTTCACGTATGATACGTGTGGGCTCCATGACAAGTCCCTGTCGATTATGACACCTAGGAACTTGTGCGATCGGACACGTCGTATTATTTGGCCATTTATCATTACACTGTAATTGGCCATGGGTTTGCGCGTAAATGGCACTAGTGCGCATTTCTCTGAGGAAATTTCCAGGCCTCGATTACGGAGGTAGATAACAGTTTGTGTGGCGGCTCTCTGAATTCTCGCTCTCAACTGTAGGCGTGTTACTGCAGACGTCCATATGCAAATGTCATCGGCGTACATTGAAAGCCTGACTGTGGTTGGCACGTGCTCAAGGAGAGCAATTAGTGTTAGGTTAAATAACACAGGGCTAAGTACACCGCCCTGGGGGACGCCGCGGTAGCTGTAATGTAGAGAAGTATGGCCTCCCTCGGTGCTTACAAAGAAGGATCGCATGGATAGATAGCTCCGTATCCATTGAAACATCCGACCACCCACTCCTACCTCTGCGAGAGCAGAGAGGACGGCTTCATGCGTAACGTTGTCATAAGCCCCTTTAACGTCGAGGAATAAAGAAGCGCAGAGACGCTTACGGCATTTCTCATGTTGAACGTAGGTGACCAGGTCGATGACGTTATCGATCGATGATCGATCGCGTCGGAAGCCCGCCATGGCATCTGGGTAGGTGTTGTGGTACTCCAGGTACCACTCCAGACGTCCTAGGACCATCCTCTCCATTACTT
Organism: Dermacentor albipictus; assembly: GCF_038994185.2. NCBI lineage: Eukaryota > Metazoa > Arthropoda > Arachnida > Ixodida > Ixodidae > Dermacentor > Dermacentor albipictus. Next base: position 58,169,760 of record NC_091830.1, read on the forward strand.
TGCCCACACAGCTCGCCAAAGCGATCGGGCGATAGGATGAGAGCTCCAACGGCGATTTGTCAGGCTTCAGCAGTGGAACAAGGCGACTTGTCTTCCAGGTTGTTGGTAGCGTGCCATTTCTCCAAGATTCATTGTACACCTCGAGGAGAACTCCTCTCGCTCGCTCCCCCAGGTGACACAGAGCTCGGTGGGAAATTCCGTCAGGTCCTGGCGCTGATGTGCGGCTACACAAAGCTAATGCTGCCTTAAGTTCGTGGACTGAAAATGGTAGATCCAACCGGTGATCACGTGGTGGCGGACAGCTGCGCGAAGGTGATAGAATGTTGGTAGCTGTGAGTTGGCCGGATAGTCTGGCGCAGAAATCCTCTGCCACGTCAATCTCCGATCTCTTTTGCGAGAGGGCAAGTGATTTGAATGGGAATCGCTGTACGGGAAGTGTCCGGAGACCGCGCACTGTTCTCCATAGTTGAGATAAAGGCTTGCGTGGATTTAGCGACTCACAGAAGGCAGCCAAACGTTGCGAATCGAGCTTGTCTAACCGGCGCTGTATCTTCTTTTGCGTGCGCCTGGCGGTCCGTAGATCGTCCATTGCCTTCGTACGTCGGTATCTTCGTTCAGCACGTCGTCGGATTGCTCGAAGTCGTTCTAGTTCCACATCAAAGTCATTCAGTCGCGAAGAGCATGTGAGAGTACGCATAGTGTCTTGCACCGCGCTCTTGATTGCCTCTTCCAAGTCGAAAGATGGATTGGCGTCGCAGTGTTCTTCCATAATAGATTGAAATTTAGGCCAGTCCACTCTTTGGATCGTATCCCTTATTTTGGAAGGGGACAATCCTCTGATCTTGATGTACGTGGGGATATGGTCACTTCCGCGCGTCTCTATGTCCGCAAACCACCGTGCGCGTCTGACTAGGCTTCTAGAGACGAAAGCCAAGTCAAGACAGCTGCTGTAAGTGGAGCCACGTAAGAGCGTAGGACTTCCATCATTCAGCAGCCAAAGTTCATTACTGGAGGCGAAAGATACCAGAGATCTGCCTCTTCCGTTGATCATCGGACTTCCCCAGAGTGTATGGTGGGCGTTGAAATCTCCAATGATGACCCGGGGATGGGAGGTTGAGGAAAGGATGTCTTGTAGTCTTTTGTAATCAAATCGACTTGACGGAGATAGGTATGCGCCCACAAAAGTAAAGGCCAAGTTCTTTTTCCTTACGTTTAGGCATATATATTGGTTATTGTCTTTAGGTGGGACAGGCTGATGAGTGTAGGTGAGGTCACGGCGAATACACACCAAAACCTTACTGTTTTCAGAAACAGTTGACGACATGAATAATTCATATCCAGAAAGCCTGATTGTGTTCGATAAGTTCGGCTCGCAAATGACGATAATGGGAAACATATTGGCGTACACGAAGCGACGGAAATCCGAAAGGCGCGCTCTGAGTCCGCGCGCATTCCACTGTAAAACAGCTGCTTGTCAGACCTCTTCCCTAAAAGACCGTGGATGTGGAGCCATGATCTACTCAAGGGTTGCCAGCACCGGACTCAGAGCGTCCAGTACTTGAAGCGCACTTCTGGCAGACGGTGTGTGCATGTTGCTTAGCAACACGCGAATGGCATTCATTAAAGGCCTAATAAGTGCTATCACTTGCTCATCTGTTTTCCGCGACTCCTAGGATACAGCACCTTGCTGTACAGGGGGCGCCTTCTTCTGCGGCTCTTCTGGCGGTCGTGTACGCGGAAGCGGCGGCCATTCCTTTGTGGAGAGAGATCTGGCAGTATTCTCCCTTCCAACATCGGTGTTCGGAGTGCTGGAAACTTCCGCTGATGATGATGCTTGACGCATTGACTTTTCCTGGAAGCTTGACGTTTTCCGTCGTGAAGATCTTCGACGATGACGTCGTCTTCGCCGTACTTTCACAGCGGCCTCTTTGTGGGTAGAATTGTCTCTCACCATTTGTTTAAGAATGGTGATCTCTTTCTTGATCTGGGGACAGTCTTTGGAAGAGGCGCAGTGATCACCCTGACAGTTAGGACACTTCAATGTGGTTGCGCTGCAGTTGTCTTCTGAGTGGGGTTCGGCACATCGAGGGCACACGGCCGAATTTCTGCAGACACCCTTCACATGGCCAATCTTCTGACAATTGTAGCATTGCATTGGTCTTGGGATAAATGGTCGAACTTGGTGGCGAAAGTGGCCGACCTTCACGTAGGGTGGAAGGCAGTCGCCTTTGAAGGTTATCCTCACACAATGTGTGTTGCCGAGGCGACCAACATGCGCAATCACGTTGTGTTCGCTTGCTGGTTTGATGAGAATTGGCAGGTCTGCATTAGATACTTCATTGTCAATGTCATAGATAACTCCTGTTATTGTGGCACCATTCGTTGGCACGATGGATCGGACCTTGATGTTTCCCAGCTGCGTTACATGTTGTAGTATGGTCAGCGCACTCGGGTTCATCACATCGATTTCCAGGATGTTTCGCCTAGTATTTATCCTAACATCCTTGATCTCGTTTGGCACAGTGTTTTCGAGATACACAGAGAGGGCTTGCCTGTTGAGGACGCGCAGGTTGTCGGTAGCGTTCTGTGGCACAAACAAGATGGAGTGAGGCCATCGTTGAGGCGCTGTTTTCACAGTGTTCGAGCTGGATGCCGAAGATGAGTTGATAATTCTTCGCTTGGCCTTGCGTTATTGGACAAGTCGAAAGCTGTCTTCTGAGGACTCGTCACCTGATGCGGAGTACAGCTCTGTGTCCTCGCTACCACTCGACGTATTCCCTCGCTTCCTCGAACCGATGTCCGCGGGTGGACGGGAACCGAGAGGATCTTCGGGGTGTTGCACATCCATCACCGTGACGGAGGGGGCTGTAGACCCCACAGGTGCAGTGAGAAGTCCAGAAAAGCACAGAGACAGGCGAGATGTGTTCCACAATAGAAGCACTTCGTCTTCCTTCCCACTAAAGATAAAATTTTGCTCCGTCTATTAGGCGTTGGGGCGGAGGAAAAAAAAATCTCAAGAGCATAGAATGGTGCTGGAGGGATCCTTCTATTTTTGCTTCAATTGTATAGCGCCAAAAAATTCCCAAAATGTAGAGTTCCATGGCGTACTGCAGATGGTAAAAAGCGGTTCTCAGTTGGCAAATAATGCCCCCTATCACACATTACAAGCACGCGAGAGCGTTTGTTATGACAGTCGCCTAGTGGCTGTAGTATATAGGGCTAGGTATGGCTAGTTTGAGTGCAGCAGAGCCCACGCACTCTGAGCAAAGAAATGATAAGCACGAGATCAAAGCAAGAGAATTTAAAGGTCAGTCGATACATTAGGTGTGCATTCAAACGCGTAGGAATTGAGCACCGCTGTGATTCTCGCCTCGTAAACATAAAAACAGAACACCGCCAAGCAACGCTGCTGTGGCAGATTTGAGTGCATATGGAACTATATTTGGAAAACGAACGTAGGTGTCACCTTGATCACCGTGACGTTACACTACCATGACACACGCTTTTGACAAAAAAAAGGTAACTTGGACGTGTTTTCTAGTATGCTTTGTATTGTATTGGCAGGGTTAAGTAACGTTAACAATGTCAATAGATTTTGATGCCTTAATAAAGTTGGTGATCGAGATCTCTTTCGTGGGAATACTTTGAGCGGAGTCTCCCATAAAAACTATTTTTTTTCTGGTTTTTGCACCAAATCCTACTCAGCAAGCAGGAGTATTATTGCAAATTAATAGTAATTCGTCAAATTTAGAATTCATCCACAAGTTAGTGTCATACGAAGACTCAAGAGACGGCACATCCACCCCGGACGTTCCTCCGTTCCCATCCTCTCGGCAACCCTTCTCTTCTATGAACTTGAAGAAGACGAAGTGCCAAGTGACCTCTGGCCCTCCTTTTCCTGTACTGCTCATCGGCTGTCCTATCCACAAAGACTTTCCTCTCTGCACCTCCACAAAATCACACCGATCCCTGTCTATATCCATGGTTTATAAACCCAGTTAGCCCCTGTTACTAAAGTAGTGTTGTCTGACCCTGTACACAAGACGTAACTTGAAAAGGGGGCTACCAGCGTAACAGAAAGGACGCGCACACAAGGAAAAGGCGTTAGACACGTTGAAAGTACAGTTGAAAGTCTAGTGTCCATCCGTGTCTAATGCCTTTGTCTTGTGTGCGCGTCCTTTGTGTTTCGTTGGTATCCCCTTTTTCATGTTCATCATCTACCAAATGGCTGAAGAGCTTGCGCTCATACAAGACGTAACAAAAATCGGAGGACGCTTAAGCTTCGCCTTCAAGAGTGGGACGCGACAGCGTTCCCGTAAACCCGCCAAGGGGTATAAGACAATGCGCTACGGCACAGCGATCACTTACGATGCGCCCCGCATCGGACTTAGCGCCCACCTATCACGCGGTGAGCGTCGAGCAACGCAGCGTTCGGCGCGGCAACGAAACGTGCGCCTGAGCGAACGGAACGAACCAAAGAACTCGGTGTCTCGGAGGGGAAACGATCTACGCCAGCCAAACGTCGTGATCGGCACGGGCAGAGAGATAGATAGTAATCTAAACCGGGAGCACGGCGAAGCGTCGTCAGGGGAGAGGGAGTCCCGCGACGCGCCTGGCAGCGGTCCCAATGCGCGCGCGGCGCGCCTCCTGTCGGGGCAGCGCCGTACATTGAGAGGAGGGGGTCTTCTGTGTTTGCCGCAAGATGGCTCTGCGTGTGCGGAAAGCGCAGAAGAAATGCAGCGGAAACGCACTTCGCAACTCGTGTAATTGTGACTTCTGTACGTTACATGGTCATAATTACCGATATACACCGCAGTATAACTTTACACGGCTCGTTTCGAAGGCAACACCGCATTCACTAGAGGCGCGTTTGCACCGCTTGGAAGCATCGAACTCGTGGCTGAGTGGTAGCGTCTCCGTCTCACACTCCGGAGACCCTGGTTCGATTCCCACCGGGCCAATCTTGGAAGTTGCTTTTTATTTATGAAGCGCCTGCCGTGATTTATCGCTCACGGTCAACGCCGCAAACGCCGACACCGACGCCGACGACACCGGCTTTTCTGCGACACGAGCTCCTTAACGCTATCGCGTTAAAACAGGGTGTCAGAACTGAACTAGTTCTAATGCAAGAACGTCAGAAATAGATAAAGACTCCGGCGCCAGCGACATTTGACTGGAGAAGAAACAATGCGGCAATATGGCGAGCCTTCAAGGGGAGCTTCACGCTGTACCTCAAAACAACTAACACAGTGAGAGCACCATCATACCGGCAAGAAGCACTTCTTTTGCCAATCATTTATTCTTCACAGCTTGATATTTACAACACTTCCGAATTCGGGAACCCAAGTGAAGAAATGCCAAATCCATAATTTAACTGTGCTTACGCCCTCAGCCTTCTAGAGTTGCATTTTTTTGCCAAAGCACAACGACCTATACTAGTGATACATCTTCCGAATTCGCATGCGACGGTAGTAAAGACAGTTGAACAGCTTTCTAACAGACTTCAAGCTTGAAGTGCGCGACTGTTGATTCGGAAGCGAAAAAGCAAAATTTATCCCCGACCATATTTTGTGTGACAGCAATAATGAAGAGGCCCATGCAGACTTCTCTAGCCGAAGGATCGGACCTAAAGATGATTGAACATGTGTGTAGAGTACAAGAATCCACGGAAATTCAAACGCAAGCATTAAAGGATGGTACCACAACAAAGAGTGATTCTGTACACGCGGCAAAGTAATTCGTCCATTGCTCCAAGACGAATTCAAAAAGTCAAAAGGAAAGTCCCAAAGAAACAACGTATCGAAATGCATGTGTTGCGGTCGTAGCAAAGAGCGCCAGAGAAAAGCATGCCCAGCTTGGAAACAAACATGCCTGAAGCGCAAAACAACAAATTCGTTTCGCGGCATTTTGCTGAAGCAGCGAGGCGATTGCTGGCCTGACATTAAATAGCACGGGTGAAACTATACTGGCAGTTCAAAGCCGCTAACCAAGCTCACTACAGATGTTTGTGAATGTGAACAAACCAGAGAGTAAAATTTCAAATGGAAAGCGCTGCAGCTGTTGACGTATAACAGGAAGTACGACCATGCAGAACAACACTACGAATGCGCAATGGAAGCACGGTTCACTGGTTAGGCAAAGCACAACTAGAAATCATGACTGCACATGGACAACGGCATTCTATAGAATTAGTGGTGGTTAAGGATGACCTCACTAATCTTGTTGTAACAACAACAACCGAGAAAAAGGGTCTGATAACCATAGACTACAACTTTGTGGCTGCAATCAAAATGGCAGAAGCTAATTTCACTGGTTACATGGTAGAACAATACCGAGATGTTTTGGGCTCAACCTAGGAGCACTATCAGGAAAACACACTTGGTGACTAAACAAGATAAGCATCTGAAATTGACAAAGTTGCAGAGTGCCTGTCAGCATTAAATCGCTATTAGAAGATACATTGGCGACCCAGGAGAAATATTGTAGTATTAAATGTGTAACAGAGCCAACGCAGTGGATTTGCATAGTGGTTGTTTCAACCAAAAAAAAATGAAATGCCAATATATGTCGACTTTCAAGGGCTCAACGAGTCTCCCGAAGGAAAACGTCACACATTGTTTATGCGCGATTACAAACTACCCAACCTTGTCAAAAGAAAAAATCTTTTCGATACTAGACTTGCAAGAAATCTACTGACAATGTTCTTTTGAAAATCAAACTTGTATGACCACTTCTCAAGCACTAAAAGGTCACTACAGATGGCGCCGCCTGCCATTTGGACTTGCGGTGAGCAGCGATAAATTTATAAGAAAAGACATCAAGTGGCATTTGAAGGAGTTAGCGAAGTTCTTTGCGTTTCCGACGACATTCTTATCTCTGAAGTGCTCGAAAATGAAAAAAAAGACATGTAGTCGAAAACCATTCCTAGAAATTAGCGAACCTCCTCCAGAGATGTCGGCAAATTGGAAACCGTATCAACAAAGAAAAAACGTAACTTCGAGCATCATCGGCTGCCTTTTTAGAACACGAGCGGCTAAAATTACTAATGGTTGATGCAAATAAAGTCCAGGCAAATAAATAAATTGCAAAGCCACTTGACGCCCAAGAAATGCAACACTTCTCATCATCAAGTTCCTCTGCGAATTGTTGCCGAAACTTTTGTTTGCATTAGAGCCATTACGAAAACTCACTGTCACGAATAAACAATAGCGTTGAAAAAAAAACCGCAATAACGTACTTCAAAAGACAAAAGGGGCCATGATAAGAGCCCCAATTCTGGCCTATTTCGACTCAATAAGATACTGGAAATTTAGTATGATAGAAATTCACTTAGGCGCGCTGCAGATCTCCTAGACGGACAGCCAGTCTCGATCGCCAGCACACCACTTACACCGACGGATAACCGCTTACACAAACTGAAAAAAAAGTTTGCGTAGTCGTTGCATTAACCAGTACACATTCGAAGGAGAAACAAAGACCAATGATCGCAAGCTACTTTAAGCAATTGTGAGGAGACGATAAATCAAGTTCCAAGGCGACTACAAGAAAATATTATCCAGACGCAAAGGCATGACACTGTCGTAGAGCGCAGACCAGGCAAAGAATTACTTTTCGCCAATACGAGGTGTCATGCGATCCTTCATAACGAAAGTAATGAACAAGACCTTGAAAACAATAAGATCGCATAATACCTTCCTGTGAAAAGAGACCTGAAAGAATACTCGGCCTGTGACTGAGAACGATGAATCATTGCAAAGAATGAAGGCATTAATCATGCCAGGCTGACCAGAAGATGACTGTCAATTATACTTCACAGTACACTTCACATACAGGGAGGCGGTCACAGTTGAGTCTAACCTTATTTTTCAATAGAATACACCCAACCGTTCTACAACGTCTCTGCGATGTGAGTTAAAAGCCACACTCCACTCATCACGACGTGGGATTGAGAGCTGTCTACGATGCACTCGTGAATGAGTCTTTGGCGAGAATTGAATGAAAAATTGAATGACCTCATCGCGAAGAGTGAATTATCTCAAAAGCATGGACACTTGCCGCAACAAGGAACCCTCTTTCCTCATCCAGAACCAAGCTGTTGATGGGAGCTTGTTCGATGCGTCATTTTTTTTTTACTTCAAAGTAAACTTCTTGATCACAATGAATTACTACCGCAACCTTTGGAATGTGCATCAGCTTAAATCAATTAACTCCAATCAAGCAAGGCTACACTAAAATATCTTTGCACGACATGGAATACCTGACATTGCGATATACCACCGCAGAGTACAATTCACCAGCAAATAGTTCGACATCTTTCCAAAAAGGAGGAACGTCTAGCATAGAAGGTGCAGACCAGGATACCTGTGTTTCAATACATTGATTGAATTAGCTATAAGAATGGCACAAATGATGCTGAAGAAAGTAAAAGACAGCCACTTAGACCAACAAAGATGTTTCTTCATTACAGAAGCCTTCAAATTACGAATTATTAATTCGAAAAAATAATAACTGAAAGAAAAAATAAACTTCCTTCTTTGTTTTTATTTCGTGTCTATGGTTGTTAGCCAATACAGCTCCTGTACGCAGGGAGGGCCAAATAAAATGCCTACTTCAAGATGAGGTTCTTCTTTGTAATATGAACTCAACAACAAAAATATTTGAACATACGCCAGTGTGTTCCTTCTCTGGGCACTTGAGGTGCTTTGGTGAGTGCGCTTGCCTTCGCTCTTCTAGGAATGAAACAAACAATTATTGAGCATACTAAGTTTATCTCTTACATGCTGTAGCTATCTCTGCGCTAATTTAGTCATCTTCTATATATGTATTTGCGTGAGCATTACGTAAGAACACCAATCAATTTTACATTTGTTATTTAGACCAGCAACAGCATGGCGTAGTGCAGTGGACACGCGCTGTAAAAAAATTCAGTTAAGTTTGCGAGGCATCTTGCACACCCTGGTAGGGAGCTTTTCATGGCAGTACGAACGTTCGAGGGAATTCCTCGAATGGTAAGCTGCCCATATTACATTTGTTATCCACTTGAGACCATGCAAATAGCTGATTTTGTTCGAGTTTGCTGTAGGCCTTTTTGCAGGTGGGTGTGAGTTGGAAAATTAAGCTATGCCGTTATAAAGAAATGAGTTGCTGTCCGCTTATCCGCTGAAATATATGTGAAATATCATTGGGAAAATGAACGACAGAATTCATACGTCGTATTAAGAATGGTTTTCGCTCCACACTTCACACTATCACTCAATCGCGTCCACGTGACATCGAGTGCCCTACCTATAGCCATGCTTATATAACGAAAACGTTTCCTATGCGCCTATTCTTATGCTTATTTGAATGAACAATCTTATTCAGTAAAGACCTGCAGTAATGATCCGCGACACGCTCTGGGGGACATCTTGAGCTATGGCGCGATTAGTCATAAAGTTATCATCCCGATCTCCTCAGCCAAGACTGAGGCGATATTTCAATTAGCAGCAGGTGAAAATGAAACCTCTCAAAACCAGAAATAAATATTTTTCCTTCTAATCGGTGCCTGAATTGATTTTTTTACTAAATATTTTAGTCATACTTTCCCGTTAGAACTACCAACACATATTCAGCAGGAGCCAAGACTACAGCGCGAGCAAAACATACATATGAACAAAAGCCTTTCCTCATGTATGTATTTTTAATGCTAGCTCTGTTCTGGCATCGAAGCACTAGCTTGCCCGATAACGACGCCAGTTAAAGCACGATGACTCCTATTAGAATGTTGAGTAGACAGGAAATTTTACGATGTGAATTTTATGGTACAATTTAGGGAATGCCTCTGAGTTCTCGTCAGATTCAACATGAATACTTGTTAGCCAGGAGCTTCGTAAGGGATGCCATGATGGAGCCAAAATTGCGCAGTAATGGAATAAGAGCAAAGACCGAGAAACCTTCGGCGCTGTTTCACTGTAACAGGCCTGGGAAATTCTGCGACAGTAGAAAGCTTGTCAACTTCACGAAGGTCGCCGTCTTTGGAAATGACGTGGCCAGGTATGGTTGGTTGACAGGCTATAAAGCGACACTTCGTTTAGGTTAAATGGAAGGCCGGCAGTGGCAAGGCTAGTAACAACTTCGTGAAGACCAGAGAGGTGAGTGGCGAAATCAGGGGAGAAAACTACCATGTGGTCTAAATAACACAATCACGTCTTCCATGTGAGGCCTCGCAAAATCTTGTCTCTCATGTTTTCAAATGTTGCAGGTGCATTACATAGGCCGAATGACATCACCGTAAATTCATACAGGCCTTCAGGCGCAATGAAAGCTCTCTTCTCGCGGTTCGGCTTATTCATCGGGGCTTGCCAATTGCCAAACAAGTCCAAAGAAGAAAAAATTCTGCACAATGTAGACCATCCAGGGCATCATCTATGTGCGGTAGAGGGCCGACATCTTTGCGTGTAAGCTTGTTGCGGCTACGATAGCCCACTCGGAAACGAATTCAGCCATTTTTTTCTTTAATTTTTCTACAAGAGACAGTCGAAGACTGCAGGACTGATATTGTTGATAAGTGATATTGGCAGACAGCACCACGTCCAAGCATGTCCTCAACTTCCTCGGTGATGCGAAATGCGAAAACACCCGTGTACTTATACTTAGGTGCACGTTAAAGAACCCCAGGCGGTCGAAATTTCCGGAGTCCTCCACTACGGCGTGCCTCATAATCAGAAAGTGGTTTTGGCACGTAAAACCCCATAATTTAATATTTTTTCCTCAGTGATGACATGACGTTGTGTGGATGACACGCGGTACGGACGCTGGTGTAAGGGTGCGTGATGTCCCGTATAAATGAGGTGAGAAAGGATAGCTATGCGGCCTAGTGATGCTTGGTTCGATTCAAAAGAAGCATGAGAATCATTTAAAATGGTATGTAGACCCCACGTGGTCATCGGCAATAGTGATAAAAGCATCCGCTGATATCAGGACAGATGGCACATGGGAAGTCAGTGCTGTTAGGTTGGCAGTAGGCAAGCCGTCGACTAGAGGGAAATGCACAGTAACCCCAGCGTCCTCAGTCTATTTGTTTCCAATAGTCTCGCCACACTACAAAAAAATTGTACGAATGTGGGTTAGAAGCCAATATTTCTGGAGTACTATCATGAGGTTGGACGAGTACAGCACCAGCGTCCGTACCACTTGCATGAGTATTAAGTTTCGTTAACGCCATGGAATCTAAATAACGCAGAAATGGCCCAAAGTTGAGTAAAAACTTCAGCTGCTTGATAGGAATCTCGCAGTGAGCGGACCATATGTAGGGAGTGTGTTAGCAAATCAGGTTAGTCAGTGCATAATCAAGTTGACAGACTTCTTTAATAAAGTGCGAAAATAAGAAAAAATGGCCAACGAAACCTCCAAGGTTTTTCATTGTCCCCGGCTGTTTAAAGATGCGATCAGAAGACGCCTTTTGGTGGTCTGCCCATAACGCATTCTTGTCTAAGAGATATCCCATCACGAGGGTTTGACGTTCAGCTAAATGGCCCTTCGTATAGCTTAATATGAGCCCAGCCTGTTGGATGCAGTCCAGAGCAACGCTGAGCTGTTGGTTGGGCACGCGAAATGTGCGGCTGAAAATAATCATATCATCAAAATAAGACATGCAAATCTCCCATTTGAGATCACGGAGAATGGATACCACAAATTCCGTAAAGGTTACCGGGATCCCACATACGCCGAATGACACGACGTTAAACTAAGATTTGTTCAGGTGTAACAGAAGCAGTGTTTTCTCTGTCATACGCCTGGCTCCGTCTCTGGCAGTATACGAACTGGAGGTCAACAAATTAAATCTACGAGATAAAGTGAAGGCAGCCAACCGCATCGTTAGTGGTTGCTCAGATATACACATCGCTCTTTGTGACGACGTTCAGGCGGCGGTAGTTGATATAAAATCTCCATCAGTTGTCTTTCTTTTGCACTAGTATATCAGGAGCCTCCCAAGGAACGCAACAGTCCTGAATAACGCCTGTCTGAAGCATGCCGTCGACCTGATTGGCGATCACTTTTCCTGATTGAGGAAATACTAAGGTAGCTTTTTTACGTATCAGAGTCGCTTGCTCTGTGATGATGCGCTGGTGCACGCGGGATTCCGGCAACATCGGAGAACGCTTGATTTGGGCAAATTAAAATACTTAGGCTTAGGAGGCCAGCGCTTCTTGCAGAATATCCTGCTCGGAAGGCGAGACCAAGTTGTTTATCGTACGTCACAAGTCAGCCGAATACCATGGGCAATTGTCTACTGATGTCTGAAGATGCTACAAGACTTCGTTCATGAATTGTCGTTTGCTCCTCAAATGTTCCCAATTTAAGTCCGGCAGGCAGGGCAACTGACTCCATTAAAGCATTGAGTGTATACAAGTGAGCACGCCCGCCGATGTCTTGGACAAGAGATTGAAGGACCAAGACATTCATTTTAATCGTGTTATGAGAGCTTGGCTCCACAAGGCCGCTGTATAATCCAATCCGTATACGTAACGAGCATAGGGCAACAAACATCGCTTTCTGACCAGGCAGAAACACATTTTAAGGCTACGAAAACGCGTCGTATTTATTGTTCTGTACGTCACCAAATGTGGTGATTAAGAACGTGCTCCATAGTAGAATCTATTCGTACTTGACTAAGTAAGGGCTGCATTCACATAGGAAATCTATATCTAAAATATTATCACAAGTGGCATACACCTAGGTCCACCAATCGCAACCAAAAATAACAAACACACAGGGCCCAATATTTTGCCTCCAACTCTACAAAATGCTCATTTGCGCCCCCCCGCGAACGTAACTTTGTGTGCTAAGCGATCTTTGAGGCAAATGCTCATGCAATAGCAGTAGTATTTACACCGTCTGTACACGCACAAACCATGTTCTTTAGAATAACAAAAGACGTAGGAATTGGCGAAATGTGACACTGATGCAAGCGCACCTCCGCCGGACGGACCAGCTAGTTTCCCAGCTGCGGCGAGGAAAGTGACCGACGATGACCCTGGGACGGCGAACGGTGTGGTCGGGTCGGCGGCGGTGTAAGGCTGCACTCAGAGACAGAGGTCTCATAATGTGATTGGTACGATCACTGTTGCCGCAAAGCATGGACTCCAAACGGTGAGGGTGCGTCCTAGGGTAGATAAGATAGGTACGGTGAAAAGCGTGGAGTTCACTGCGGGAGATGGCGACAAAAACGTGCAATGTGTCCTCTATAACCGCAAGGCGTAGCAGAAAGTTAGGTCAAGGCTGAAACTAAATCGACCAGGTCGACGTGGTATAGGGTATATTTCTGCCGGAACAGGTCGTGCCATCGGTTGGTAATACGAAAGAACACGTCGGGGTATTGGGTTGTAGGTCACCTCTGACTGTTGAGGACTGGCGGTGGCTGAGATTTTTCGGCAGGAGCCAAGCGCCTGTGTTCTTGATGTGTGGCTCTACAGATGGCGGCCGACGCTCGATGTGACGTTATCGCGACCAGGAAGGTGCTCGTTCGGCAATGCACTCGTCAAACGAGCATTGATAACCAGTATCTGCTCCCTGCTATCGTGATAGCTTATCTTGAACCGCTCGAGGCATGATCGAGGCGTTGTCATCGCAGGCAGTGACGCCTAGGATGATTATATGCGGTGTTTAATGGCGCAAGGGCCAGGTATGGCCAAAGAGCGCCTATACTTGCAACTTCAGGGGCGTTGTCCAAGCGCCGGAGCCCCTTCGGGTCTTCAGAGCCTCGAACGGGTGACACCACCGCCTTAATTCGGAAGAAGTGTTCAGGTTTTATTTGCTGATTACAAAATTGTGAACATCTTCACCGATGCCTTTTAGTTGATGCCCTAATTTGTCTTCATCGGAGGTGGTCGCGTTTGGAATTCCGCAAGGCTTCAATATTTCTTCAATATACGTTGTATACATGTTTTGCCAGGCAGTTCCACTCTTTTCGAGGGCGTGTGTTCTGGTTTCTTTGTTTCAAAATTTGTCTTCAAACCGGACTTTTAATTCCTTGACAGAGTGTTCTTCAGAAAGTTTCCATGCGTAAGCAAGAGTTCATGATTGTCAAAGCGAAGTAGAGTGGTACCGACGAGAAAAAATTCACAAGTTGTGCTGGCACACTCCTCTTATGGCGGCTTACTCTTAATGCACCATGCAGTCATCCACATCATCATCATCAGTTTTACCTAAGCATATTTGTGCTTCTGGTGTCCAGTATCTAGGTTTCCTCGGCCTCAGGCTGTCTTGATTTAGTCCCTCTTCGGCGGTGTTGGTTGACCGATCTGCTTAGGTGTTGGTCATGCCTGTTGGTTCTTGTGGTAGTGCTGGCAGATATCTGCTTTTCTAGGACTGGTGTTACCCATGGCGTCCAGTACGAAGTGCCTCTGCTACAGTTGTTACGGATGTAAAATGGATTTATTTAGAGTGCGAATGGTGAAAAAGTTACACAAGACATAGGGCTGTTGGAAACAGCCCATTACCAAAACCTAGCGCCCCCGTTACTTCCTCTTCTTCTACGCTCCTCCGATGCGTCTTTACTATATGAATTTTATACTCCCATAAAACGTGAAAATAAGGACACTACACGCAACTGTTATTGGAGCACTATACTGCTTCAGTTTTACCTATTGCCTTTTTCTAAGAATGAATAGCTCTGAAAGCGGAAGTGTAAAAGCATGTCCACCAAAACATTAGCCTAGAAGATTGCTGTGAGTTGAATATAACCAGCCTACAGTGCAGGACATCTAGCATGCTGCAGCAATTTGTTCACACCTCTAGGCTAACCATGAAAGCATGAAGGAGGTAAACTCGAACCATTCTTTAACATTACAGCACAAGCGTCGACTTGCTGGCCGGTCAACACCTTGTAACAGCGCTAAGTGACGATATCAGCTAGAGATAAGCAATATCTTGTTGATTTCGTTGCTTCGCGTTGTTAGAAGGGGATTACCGGCTGGCAGTTGACGCTGCGGCGGTACTGCTAAAGAATAGGTCCTCTGTGCATGCCGGAAGAAACTGTCCTGTTGCGCGAGTTTCTATGGGCCGCGAACGCACACCTTCTGTCAACTTAAACCCTTATTAGGAAACTGTTGGCAGGCAGTATTGTAATTATTCTCGTTTGTAACGCACTTCTTCTGAGGCGTGCCTGCAGTATGTATTATAAATGTTAAGGGAAGGTCTGCTTAAACACACAGGATAATAGAGACTTTTAGCGTGCCTGGTATTCTTCTAAACGCAGGAGAACTGGGCATTTTACCGGATACATGGAGGCACAAATGTGATTTGCCTGATCATCGTCGAATATTTATGTCAGTGAAGTAGAATACACTTGGTAACTGCAGTAATAGCTCTGTGTTGTATGGTTGAGCTCTGCGCCACCAGATGGCTGCACTGCACAGGCCACTCACGTTTGCCTTCTCGCCCACCCTCTATTACACCTGAGAGGCCAGCATTTAAAGGAATACCAGACTCGCTAAAACTCTCTAATCACATGTGGTATGTTCTCTGCTACTGATATAATTGAACCATCGAGGCAAGGCCGGATACAATGCTGCTGTGCTAGGTTAATCACTGTTTTCGAATACTTTGGCGCGCACTTGCTCAGGTATCACCTATTTAATGCGAAAAAAGTATCCATATCAATCGCTTTCTCTTACTAGAACAGAGAGAAATAATACGGCACACATCAATATTTTCGAACATAAGAGGGGGCCACTAGCAAGTATAGGGGTCTTTACGATTGCTTTAGCCATGTTCAAAATGTTGTCAACAGGCGATACATTCCCTAGTAGCGCGACAAAGTGTTGACGTGACAGAAAGGTCACGACATATCAGATTCTCTTAAATGCCTACAACAAAGTTTCGTGGCAAACAACCAAAGGGTAACAAGTGCGCTTTGAAAGTGGACGTTTGCCCTTTTCTCAGTTTTGCCTCAATTCATGCCACGTTTACTACATATACGGATAGTGTCGAGGCTGCCGCTATTCTCATTCTTTAGAAATGCTGGGTCCAAGAAC
Organism: Dermacentor albipictus; assembly: GCF_038994185.2. Lineage (NCBI taxonomy): Eukaryota > Metazoa > Arthropoda > Arachnida > Ixodida > Ixodidae > Dermacentor > Dermacentor albipictus. The sequence continues at coordinate 58,185,776 of NC_091830.1, forward strand.
GATGCCGATGTTATTGCATTGCTTGATATTGTATATCATCCCCATAAGCAGTAAGAATTATTTGTTTTTCATTGAATAGTGCAGTATGGAATCGCTATTTACTTGCAGTATTTACTTCGCTATAATATTACAACGCCTCAGCTAGCTATCATGCATACTTACAGACCGAATCGTGGAATCTTAGCGCGCTATGCATGCATTTCTTGTAAAAGCATCATTTCCCTTGTTTAGCACAGCAGCATATTTGTACTATAAAATAATATTCACAACTGTAAACATAATGTATAGTAAGTTAGGGTTAATTATTTAGAAGTCAAGCGTTCTCTTGGCCATTAAGTGAGTTTTCAGAAGCAGTATTATGAGAAAATTGCTCCCTATATTTACAGCTCTTTCATGGGCCCAATATCACAGCCAAGGTGATAGGCCTACCATCTGCAGAAGACGTTATACGGTAAGCACAGTGCGTTCTTCATATACTACTTACTAGCATATGGGAAAGAAACGCGTGGTACATATGTGTGTTTAAAGAGTCATACATTGTAGAGTTGTAGAGTAGAGTTTGTAGTATAAGTGGTGCATCTGCGTATGAATATAACAGCGTTCGTTCTTTTCCGCAGAATACGTTATGCTTAAATAACAAAAAACATTTTTTATGTGCCCGCAATGCGAACACTGAATTTTGCACATAATATTTTCCTAATGGAGAGTCAAGGTTTGTCAGTTTATGAGGCGTTTTTGTCAGTCGTACAGTGTACAGATATTCTTGAAAAAAAATATTTCGTGTCATGTCAGGCAGGTGCGGTGTCGGCGTGAAAATTCGAAAACAACTTTTGCCTAATTCTATACAATGTTGTGAAAAAACACGCCCATTCGGCAAAACCCTGAGTTAGGGCTATAGTGCAGTACGCTTCATTGGTTCTTGTATACTGTAATTGTGATTGTGTTAAAGTAAGGAAGGAACTCCCGAATGGCAATTCCCGTAAATGCGTGAAGTTATCCTGGTTGGTAAATACCAGCATTCTGCTGTTTGTTGAGAGAGAGAGAGTGAAACAACTTTATTTGCCACTGCAGGGTAGGAAGTTAGGGCAGGTAGGCCTAGTGTGGCTGCCAGGTGGGGGCGACGTCTTGGGCCCACGACCACGGCTTTACCGAGCGCGTTGGCCGCGACGTTCACCCTACAAGCCATGCCACTTTAATCCGCCCAAACCACATCTACAGATAGCAAGGCGCCGCGCCTATCGCATTACACCTATTGCGCATGCGTGGCCTCGCCACCAGCTGCCTTCGAAACTGTCACTCCAGCGCACCCTTCAAAATGAGAGGACAGGCACCACCTAGGTGATGACAAGCCTCCAAACTGCTGTTTAACTGTACTTTGGCACGCTAGGAACTGGTATGCCATGTCTTTGCCTCCGCATCTAGTCCTTAGGCCGCACACTGCTCACCTACTACATACTATGCTCACCTCCTAATACTATGCTCACCTACTAATACTACAGTATGTCGGTTTTGCGGACGCGGAATAACTTAAAATAGAAATCGTAAGGTGTCGTGAAGCAAATTACCTCTTTATTTCAAGAACTCCATTTATGAATTATCAAATAAAAAGGTCACGACACCTAAACCCTTTTTAAGAGTTGCAAATGCATTAATCTACAATTGCTTGCTGATGAACAGGCTTTTGACCTTAGAAGTCCTCGCGGGCGAGCCAGCGCATTGAGACGGTAGGCGCGCTTTGTGTTGGCCTTATCGAGGAACCCTTAGAATGCAGGCGAGAGCTTGGGCGGAAAAGGAACGCGTGAATAACGCAAGCTTCCGAGAGTGAAACCGAGGGTGACGTGGCGTCGCGGCGATACCCTCTCCTCTCAGGCAACACCCGCCGCGCTAGTGTAGCAGCAGGTGTCCCCTTTCGGCCGCTCTTCTCCGCCGAGGCCCGGTTTTGCCTTGGCATCGCTGCGAATGCGAACGTGCTTGCCGTTTCCTGCTACAGACTACAGACACCGCCTTATTTCGCTCAACGAGCCATTTGATGCTTCCGCATCAATGTTTAGCAACGGGTTTGATCCGGTGCAACAAATTTCATCAAACGCGAGATGGACACGCCACCGTGCTCTGCTCGATCGTCTCTGCTGGAGCCATGACAACCGTTCTCGTTCGCACTGCTACATACAGTGGCTTGGGCATAACTCATAACAGAAGTAAAGATAAATATTTGCGATCTTTTTCTTGGGCGCCGTCAAGCAACAACTATGTGTCTTAGTCGCCACCAAGCTACTTATTGTGCGACATCGAGTTGCGATGCCTCAAGAGCCGCTGGTACCGCTCCTTCTCACGGAAGCCTAATGTTCTGAAAATCTTTCGAAGCTGCACGGAACCTTGTGGGGTTCAACGCTTCACTTTCAGGGGAATCTGCGGATTGTTTTGATTGTTCTGAATAGAAGAAATGGGCAGGTGGGCTTGTCCACCTGCGCTCGGTAAACTCTCCAGATCTCGGGCAATCACAATCAGAATGTTGCGGAATAGGTCACGTCACAGGTTAGCTTTCCTCAGCATTATTCCCCCGGACGCCTTCGAGTCCACCTGCCAGGACTGCGGGTTGGTCGGCAGCTTAGGACGCATGCTGTCTCCGTGTCCCTTGTTACGGGGATCAAATGAATTCACCGAGGAAGATAACTCTGCCATCAAGAGTTCCGAGCTTCTCCCACAACTCCGGACTGTTCAGAGAGCCCGCGATACGGCGGTGAGGCTAGGCATCCGCGTACCCACGTTGGAGCGGCCCGCGGTGCTCCTCTAAGTGCGGCGCTTCTGAGGGCCTCATTAAAGTTCTTTGTCTTCCTGTCTTTTTTGAATAGATCACTGCCCTCACTATGTTTGAGTTTATCTCGTGTACATCAACAGTATGCGCCACAATGAACGTACGTATTATCGCCGTTAGAGGAATACTCGGCAAATAATGTATTTTACCGGTATTAGTAAATTAACCCTTTGCAATAGAAAAATGCCGCTATTGTCCTGTGAAGGCGTTTGGTAAGTCAAGTCAGAGAAGACGCAACCACTTTTAATGGTTGGTGCCAACGCCGCGAAGTTTTCACAGTGGTTGCTTTTTGTCACACCATTCGCAACCTTCAACCCGAATTTGTCTGTGAGACTGAATTCGAATTTTATTCAACACTTCGCTATTTGACATGGTCAAATATATGTATCATGCTTATAGTATTAACGACAGGCACTACTAATTTATTCTCTAGTGTGAAAGACTGATGGAAATTGATAGTGTTCTGAATCATTCTAGTTAAGGACTACCGCGGTTGTTGCCCATGCACTCCAGTTACTTAACTAACATATGAATGACTTCACTAGGAACAATAGGTACCAGCTATCGAGCAAGCGCGTCCCGTTTTTAGATAGCCTATGAATTTGTTATTGCAATTAAGATGCATCGCAGTTTATTATTTGGCCAATCTCACTATCTTTAGATTTCGTCCAACAATGAAATTACGTGTTCTGCCGTACTATTCGTCTTAACTCGTTCAGCAAAAACAACTCTCTTACGTCCTTCGTTTAAGAAGCCACTTCTCATTATTTCATTCGTGCGTTTATGATACGATTGTACGTTGCTTTCTTTTTTTTACTTTAATTTGAATCCTCTTCATTTATACCACATCCGGTTAATAAATGTATAAGATAACGTAAATAGGTCTTTTATTGCCAGACAGGCTCCAGTGAACTTTTCATTTCACTTTCTTTTTATTTCGTAATATGTTATATACGGTGATATATTCAAAAGTAGGTTTATTACGATATCTTTTTTTTATATTTTCGAACAAAGAACGCTTAGTGAACACGTCTGCCTTGAATGTAGAATGATACTAAAACACTACTTTGCTACTCTAATGTTCTACCTGGCTGATGCGTTATTCAATGCTCTCACTTTGATTATTCGCGCTTGAAAATGTGTGTTAGATGATTTTTTTCCAGGTGAGGTACATGAACTGTTTTCCATTTTAGGTCACATGGAATACTTGCTATTACAAGTGCATCACGGACACCCATAACTACTATCAGAAATATCCCGATGGAACACAATGCGTAGTAAGTGCTTAGCAAATTGTTAAAGTATGCTGAAGACGGAGCAGATTCAATAGATATAGACAACATTTATTGTTTTCTACAGTAACCTAAAACATGAAGTGTAGACGCAGTAAGTCTTTTTAGAACCTACGTAAGATTGAAGTGCAGCTGAGTGATGCAGGCTGAATACTGTGGGAACATAGTGTACACGGGGGGAAGGCGGATGGTGAAACAAATGGAAGGCTGATATCAGCAAGCGTAGTTCACATGGCTGTGGCGCTTGCAGCATTGATCGCAAGTGAAGTTAATTGCAAGCCGTATGGGACGAACAAAGCTTTGTGTCATTAAGTGGAGGTATTTGTTGTATATATTTGTGGAGACATACGTCGGATTGGAAGGTAACGTTCAAGGAGCAACAAACGAAATTGTTCGAATTGTGTTGGAAAAAATTGCCTAGATATAAAAGAAAAAAGTATTACGCTTGCGATTTTTGTAATCACCAAATAGCTGTCACTCACCTATCGCTAAGTATACGCATTTAAACGTAAAGCATCTAAAGCATCTTTTGTGATATGCTCAAAGCGCCATATACGTTGTCCTAGGCCGATATTTTGTAGCGATGCCTTTTACGATTCTATGCTCTTTCAGGCTTTTCGCGCTTGACCAGTGGTCAGAGCGACGGTCTGCCCAAATTATCAACGGGATTAGGCGGCCGCGTGTGGTGGATAAGAATAGCATAGAATAAGGCATAAGGCATCGCTACAAAATAGCGGCCCTGGATTCCTTTATAGCCTCGTAGGGTAAACACCATTACTGGGAGCTCTACACCGAGTTCACTGACAGCAGCAGAGTGTCATTCCTCAAGAGATCAAGAAAACGCTTTTCAACGACACTTCGTAGCGGATCCTGTGATGGCTAGTTTTCGATCTTTGCACCTTCGTGCACTCGGAGAAAAGAACATTTTTCATCCTTGAAGCATTCAGTGCCTATCAGTACTTCGACAGCGCTCGGCTCTGACATGTTCGCTTAGTATAGCCATGGACTTGCGCTGAAGTGTGAAAACCATGCCAGCGGAAAGGCAGCCCAGCTGCCATACTGGGTAGAAATGAGGTGTGTAGGGGAGCATCATCTTACAACACAAAATTGAAGCCTTCAAATGGATGTAATGGATGACTAACAGACGAATAAATGTTCGGAATTCTACCAGTGCGACAGTTAGCTCCCTACAGTCAAATAGGTTGTATTCTCCACCTGGGAGAATCAGAGTTCTCACAGTATATTTACTAATACATATCAAGAAATAACTCGTCAAAATACCTCACACTCGTGTTTTCAACTTCTTTTGTATTTCAGTTTTCCCGCCAGCCTGTCATTCTTGGACGTTGCCTGCATGGACATTGTCGAAAAGGTACGCATCGGTGTTGAATTATTTGAGAAGCTGGCCATAATGGTAGGATCGACGTATGCGTTCAACATGCTTTGGCGCATACGTTACAGAATTCCGGCCATATTGTTATGAAAGTGCGTCTGACGCATTTTATGGCTTTATAATGTTTCCTGGTAGGATGCGTCGGGTAAGGGCTCATCGAAAAACTAAATACATGCTACCCTTTCGTCGGAACAAAATATTTGCGTTTTGCGAGGCAGCGTGCCTGAATCCGAGCAGCCAACGCATATCGACGTGTTCGTCACAGCTGCAACTGCCGCATCTGCTTTCATAGCGTTGAGGCACGCTTTCGAGGGAACAAAAAAGCATTCCATTTAGTGCTCCTCGACGCGTTAGTATCACAACATGTGCTTCGGGCAACTCGACGGAGGATGGAAGTATGCCGCGCTACCGAATGACTTAAGTGCTTGGTACAAATCCATCTGTGCGGCCGTATTTCACAATTACCAAGACGCTGAAATCGAAACTGCGATGTGCAAATTAACACAAACCTTAAATAACCAAAGCAGAGAAGCGCGCAACTCCTCTCCCAGATAGACCTTTTGAGGGTCTAAATGTCCCCTTCCATGTTCGTTCGCAAAGGGGCGCCAGTGATCCTGGCCGCACTGTTTTCTTTGTTGCCGAAAGCAGTTTTTTCTTGATGCCTCTTCGGGAGACTGCTTAATTAAACCGCTATCAACGCCGCAAATACAATTTTGAAAATTGGTAGAGCATGTTCGAAGTCGCATAAGACGTAACACTTTTGAATTCATATCAAGCAATGTCGGCCCTTTTCTCCGTACATACTGACTTCTACGTTGATGCTGTTTAGTCTACTAAATGTTGTGAATGCTGTCACGTGGAATTCCGAGCAAACGTGGTGCAGCATATGCGTAGCAATAGCTCACTTCGTTGGTAGTCAGTGCCAATGCGGCTGGGTGCATGCTTTTCTAACAAAACATGCAGGGGTTCTTTGCGCTCCAGATGTTATAGATGAAAGATTAAAGTATAGCGTAGGCAAAGGGCAAGAATTCGTTTTTAGAAACGTCTAAATGAAGAGAGGTCACATGGATGAAACTTGAACAGAAAGAAGTGCAAGTCGGTCATTTTATAAGCGGTTAGGTAAAATATCCGATTGCGATGCTGGATGCCTGGTTCCGATGGCGCTTCAGAATTTTCTTTTTCGCTGCCATTTTCTTCTCTGCAGCAATCGTTTGCCATTCAGCTGGGAAAAAAAAGAGACACGTTATTAGCGAGTTTCGAAGTGGGCGTTTTTGTTCGCAATTAGCGGTCGCATAGTTGGCATATCTAGCCTTAAGCTAATGCACAGTGTACCCTTGTTAGTAGAGGAGACAATAATTGACTAGTAGCTATCCTCTGATGTGTGGTTAAGCGTTAAAGATGCGTTCGCTTCGGGCACGTCATGGCCTGCACAAAGATATTTTGCTGGTGTCGGTCGCACGCGTTCTACGTGCTTTCCCGAATCGTCGGGAGTAAAAAAAAATTATTTCAGCGAATGCGAAGTATATTATGCTAGTGGTGTGGTTCTTCACTGCGAGCCTAGCTCACAATGAAGAGCTCCTTAGGTCATATTACAGCGATGCACGCCTCCCTGCACGTCAAATCGGTTAGTACCAGTATATCAAGCTTTAGCTATCATTCCACGTAAGAGTTAATTAAACAAATTGATGTTAGTCGCCAATGTGATGAACTAGAAGGGTGGCCAAGAAGAACACCCAAAACGATAGAAGGCAACACTTGATCTTATGGATATCTATATATATATATATATATATATATATATATATATAAGCAGAAGCGTGGTGCGGACGCCCAAATGAAAAGAATGTCTAACGTTTCAGCTATTGTACCGGACTACGTTGGAGCCAAACTTTAGGTTACGCGCCGCAGTTTTAGATGTCACATTTTGTCTCTCTTTTCTTGTCATGCCTTGTCCTCCGCTTGGTCGAGAAAATGCAATCGCGTTAGCGCGGACAATTCTATAACACGTTATTGGTGACCGTCTCACTGTGTTCGCTGCAGCCGACGAAGTTTAACTTGTTCCCTGCCAAAGAGGACATCAAATCAATGGTGCTGTCCACTTTTAGCTTGTTAAAGCTGAAGCAATGCGTAAACGAGTCTTCCATTTTGCTAATTAATTGTACAAGCCCGCGAGACGGGTAGAGTAGGCCGCCCCTGTCAACATGCTTTATGAGACTGGACTTCTCAGGAAGTTTTTCGCCGGCGTCTCGTCGAACTTGCAATTTTTTAACATCTTATGGGCACAGCCAGTCACATAACAAAGAATGCGCGAGTTGCTTCTTATTGACACTGTACAGCTGCGGACGAGCAGCAAATGTCAAGAAGACAGTACTTCGTTCACTTCATTGGAACAACCAACGTCCTGTAAATCGTCTAGCTTCCTGTATGCTTCTTTCGGCTCGCAGTTGGCGGAGGTAATCAAACTGTAGATCACTGCTGGTGAAACGTTTCCATTTGCGCGTGCCTTGGTGAGACTGCAGAAGGCAAGACAGTTCGCAGAATGCAAGAACTGCGTGGGAGTCTGTTGATCATTTCATCCCGACTTTTGCCCGAGGATACCAAAAGCATTCTCCGTTGGGTTCTGACTTAAGTTAGAAGACATTAGGTATTTGTAGCCAAGTGTTCCTGTCATGTAGGCAAGAATTGAAGTTATGCTTATGAGGCTTACACGAAGGTCTTCAGGTGTTGGCTGTTTAAGAGAGCTCGGCTTTCCTACTTCGTCTTCCCAGCCATATACGAAGACCATATCCATATACTAAAGAAATTCCCGGATTTATTTCACTTGAAAAGAATTTGGACGCATTGGGTTAAGAATGCACCTCGATGTCATGACCTCAATTAGCTTACGCATTCAGCGAATAAATGCTTCAGTCGGCTCAGCGGAGTTGGCACCACAATTTTTTCTACCTAGTTCATGTATAAATAAAGTCGTCTAAGCAAATCGTCGCTGAAATAGGTGAAGCCAGGTTCGCTTTCATTTGTTCGAAAGGACTTGGCTCTATAATATCATTTGTAACATGTGGCATCACCTTTAGAGGCACTGTGTCTTTCTTATCACATTTCCAGGCTTCTTTTTACGACGTCGTTTCCGACTCGACCTTCCGGTGTCTCAAAGCCAGCCGACACAAGGGAATCGCGCTCACGTTTCATTTGTTGAGGGAAGTCGGATAGAAACATCAAACTTTCGTTTGCATCAAAAGGGTGCTCCACTTTACCTTTTATGCCAAAAGCTCTCCGCATATGTTCCACGTCGCCGCATCTGTTGTTACGAAATCAGCAAATGGACCTGCGTTCTCGGCAGTTATGCTAGCGTCTACAACAATCTTTGAAAAGGCATCGGCTTTAACATTGCTATGAGAACCAAAGAGCGCAAGTATTTGCCCAAACTGGCCACAGTACAGGTGAAACATCCGAACTAAACCATTTTCACAGATTTGTCGCTGTTGCTCCGGAGATGTGTATTTTGCGAGGTCGACAAACCTCTCGAGTTGGCCATTGGTGGTAACGTTGAGACTTTTTGAGAGTTTAATTTCACCCATTACGATCCCTTCATGCCTTTTAAATTCATTCATGCCGCTTGCCTTCTCTTTGATTGTGTCGAGTAATTCCTCATTTAACCCGAAGGTAGTCATAAGCTTTTAGGTATTTACAAAAGCAGCTTTTGCTGGGAAGAGCCATGATATTATGCTTCATGTTCGTACAATTTCGGGCCCTTGATTTTCATTACAATACATACTGAGAGCCACCTAGGACTATATTTCACGCCTTGACTACCATTTCTTTTAGCCGTTTCAAAGCACACTCTCACTTGTCGCCGTTACGTTACGGGGAAACGCGAGAGCCTAATCTCTAGACTTGCAGGTGACATCGAAGCGTTGATTTGCTTCATGCTCTAGAGAACAGCACTCAAGCTATTTAGTTTGGCCTTCTCTCAGCATTTTTCTATGTTGTACTTCACAAGTGTAAAAAAAAGTTCCCTACTGAGGGCTCAGCTAGCTAACCGCGATCTTGTTTAGAAAACTAGCTATGGTCGAAAGCGGCCCGCGAATGTGCCACTGTGGACCAGAAACACGCGACGCAAAGTGAGGCACAGGCCTACACTCACCCCAAGCGGCTGCCATGGGCAAGAAGGGCGCCTCGCGAATTTGGGGGGGGGGGGGGGGGGTGTTGTAGACAGACACGCAACCTTTCTCTTTGAAACGCAACTTTACTCCACTCAACGACACAGGCTACTGTACACCACCAGGGTCGTCAGGGGTGGGGCTTGAGGTGGAGGGAGGTGCCTGCGGTGAGGGAATGGGGTCGAACCGGGGGCGGCGGCGAGGCTGCAGGCATGCATCCCGCCGCTTGTGAGACTGTCTCCTCAATGTCTTCGAGGCACCTCGGTTTCTCAGCAAAACAGCGCCTGGTGGTCATAATGCCGTGTTCGTTGGTTACACAAGCTTTCTAGCGGCACTGGATACACGGCCTCGCATCTTTTTGTTCTTCGACAGGAGGCTTGATTAAAAAAAAAAACTTGCGCAGATATATCTATTTCACACATGGTTCGTCGTAGTGTGATACGCTGAAGCATTTTATGATGTGCAATTTGTTGCCGTACTCGCCATTTTGTTCTCCTGGAGGTCGAAGAAAAAACGTTTTTTGGAAGCATGAACGCGCGCCTTTTTGTTAGCCTCGTTGTAATATACTAACGACGCCTTTAACATCATGCGCCTCAGTTTTTTGTATGCGCACTCCTTGCACTAACACGCAGCAATGGTAGCAAGAAAGCTACGGAGAACACAAAACTAATTTTCTAAAAGGCACCCTGTTCCCATATCTGACAAGTACGTGAAACGCTAGTGTTTTGGGCGCTTCTGCGAGAAGGCAACGTGACCAAATCATGGATGGCAACTTCTCCGCATTGAGGAAGTCCTGTTCTTCCATACTACACACGTGAGCATCTGATGGGTTGTTCATAGCAGTGCCGTGGTTTGTGAAGCTTATCCATGATGAGGGCTCGAGCGAATAGTTGTCACTGTCTTTTTGTCTTTTCCCAAGCACGTCTCCATTTGAGGTCCTTGATTTTCGCTTCGCAGGCCATTTTTTTTAGGCTAAACTGGCGTGTCTGCAAAAATTGTCGGTACCGCGCCTTTAGCCCTGCCAAAATTGCCGCGAGGTATTGGCACACGCTCTTCATTCACCACCTGCTTGTAGGTACGGATTGCAAGCTGGGCTTCAAAGTGCAAGTCGCAGATCTTTGATCTCCTGCCGTAGACCTTATCTGCATGGGGCACAACCCGCTGCCGCGTTTGAACTGCCCCATCGTCATCAGGCACCAAGAAAGAGGATTTTTTTATCTGGTTTTCTAGCAGAAACATTGCATGTTGTGCAGCCCGGCGCAACGCAGTGCGTCTGTCGTTTCAGGCGACTTGCCATTGCTTCTTACGGCATGACAACGTGTAAAAATATTGTCACCACTAGGAGCGACAACTGCACAGCGTGAATGCGAACAGAAACGAGCTTGGAGCAGAAAGAACCAAACAGAACCATGTCATCCGATTGTACTCGATAGCTACGGCAGCATCCAAGCTACCGCGTAGGCATTCCGACGGCTGCGTTGCTCTCACGCACCCCTTTTAGCCACCGTGCAGCGCCTAACCGCCTCGCGGTAGCCGTCAATTTATCCCGGTCACCAAGTGAGTCACTGAGTACTGTTGCGTTTTGGAAATTTCTTCTAGGAGCGCTGCCATCGCCTCCGCGAATCGCGTGGAACCTCGTGTAGCCTGCATTTTCCATCACGCTCTTCGCCGAAACTTTACAACGCTGAGAAATTAACCGGTAAAAATGTAGCGATCTGGGAACTGCTGATAATGATGTTCTTTTAAATGAGATGGACAATTTGAAATTGCAGCTTTCCGAATTATGAAAGTAAACAGATATTTACCGAAATATTTTACTGTATTTCGTCAAAGAGTGCTGCTACTGCATTAAAAACACAATTGGTCCCATCACCACATCTATAGCCGCTTTAAGAAGCTTACTTTGTTAACTGGGGCGCAAGGTACAGTGCTCTATACATGAAAGACACAAGGATATACTTGCGCATATTGACATCGCACGTTCCAGGTTTACAGGTGCGGAGAGACGCCAACATTTTTCCGACGACCTAAACTAGAAAACCGTGTTTCTTAGTTGATGTAAGATAAATAAGGCTACAGCACCGCACGTCAACTTTCACATTATTATAACTGTGTCAACGCACCTCCTAAAGTATTTACTTGGTCTTATGGAGCATTCGTGCTACATGGATATGCAAGCACACATTGTTAAGCATACATTAAAAGGTGTGCTCCAAATCAAAAGCAACCAGGTAAGGCCACTGTGGTTTTGTTGGGCATTCAATGAAATCTAATTCAACGTAAACACACGGTGCTGAGTTGGCACTGCACTGCTGATGTAAATCAGCCGCAGCAGCCTTAGCAGTAGTAGTTGAGTTCATCTTTACTTAGGTTACAGGTAGGAAACGTAGCGGGGTGCTGAAAAGCAGTGTTAGCCATCGCCTCGTTAGCTTCCTCATCCCGTAAAGCTAGACAGTGCTATTGCACGATGCAAGTAGATGTTACAACGCTCGTAGCTGATTGCTTGCAAGAAGATGTAAAACGATATGCTTGTCCAAAACAAAGCAATGTTTCATGGATGAAAAACAGGGCAAATAATAAATGTAACTGATTACAGTACGTATTAATTAACACTTGTGACTGACTCCAACTAAATAACTGAATTTTATTAGCCCGACGTATCAGTTATTTGGTTGGAGTCGGTCTCAAGTCCTAAGCAATTTCCCAACCAGACAGGCAATTCTGTCGAAATGTTTAGCTTCAGGAAATATTAAGTATAACTATAAATGGCCAGAAGAGGAACGTGCGCTGCCTCCATAAACTCACAGTTTTATGATGCCATCATCCTCTAAGTTCTGATATGGCAACAATATAGGTGCTCTAACAACGGCAACATTGAAAATGCAACCCATGAGGTACTAATGCGGCTGTATAGAGTTTTGTGCACCAGGTTGAAATCGTAGATTTGATCCAATAGCAGCACGAGACATATGAGTAACACATAAAAGTCCTAGGATCATATATATATATATATATATATATATATATATATATATATATATATATATATATATATATATATATATATATATATATATATATATATATATATGTTTTGCCACAATATTCACAAGAAATGTCGAGGAGAAATCAATTTAAACAAAACATGAAAACTGTAAAAAAATATCTGAGCAGACTGGTATGAATATGATTCATCCATTTACAGTGACATAACAACTAGGGAACAACTTTTTTTCCATCGTTATTACCGTCAACGTCAGGTTCTGTATATATTTAGGATATGTTAACAAATGGGGTATATGCGAGTGATATTGCCACACCATTGTATCACTAAAGCTGCTTATACTGTGTGTTACATTCCTAACAAAATTATTCCTCCAAGTTTTGATAGTGTCAGCCCACGCACACATGTCTTAAATATCGAACAGGGACAAGCGCCTGCCATTTTATCTTTTTCGTGTTGAAGCCGCGCATAATCAACCAGGATAATATATACGAGACTTAGATTTCTTTAAAGGGATGTCCTGAGCCCATGTATTATGTTTCTCGCTCAGGTGCTTCACGTCCTACTCGCCCAAGCTATTGTCCACCTCCACAGCAAGCGGTAAGTGTCGAAGCTACACCTGCTTGGTGTGCAGTTATTTTTATGATATTGATAAATGTAATGAACACATTCACTAGTGGTAAGTGGATTGAAATTTTGACGCGCAGAAAAAATCTGACAACGTAGACCTACCGAACAACGATGCACTCACATGCACTCACACTCACGAGCCTGAACAGAGGCAGGTGCATGGTAGTTGTCACCTGCCTCGGTCTCTAGATTTTGTATAGAAAAGGCAAACCGATAAGAGGGTGGTCACACCTCTCCTTTAGGCCACTAAAAGCTACAAGCAAAACAAACATCATAAACTTGAGCTAACAAAGTTAGAAGTCAGTGGTTAGCATCAGTCATGGAAAGATCCTTTGTCCACGCGCTTCCTGGTGCGGCGCGTAAATCATTACAGCATGGAGGTGTCAGTTGATGCTATCACATCAGATGTCGCACATAGTACCCAAAATAAATATACAGAAAAAGAAATGTTTTGGGCACAAAAGCTGGCGCAAACCACTCTTGAGGCAGAAGCCACAATGTTTAGAAGGATGCGGAAATAAGCGCAGTGTCGTGCCGAATCTTGAAACCAAGAGGTTCAGCAGCAGCAATATCACTTTTTATTTCAATGAAATACGCTTTTATTGCCTTATCCTTTGAGCACAATGCGCATTGCTTCATTTTGCCAGAGGAAATGTGTTCGAAAACGAAAAAAAAACAAAAAGAAATGGCAGGCTGAGCATATACGTAATGGTGATTCTAGTGACCTGTTTCCTTTGCTGCGATCAAAAAGTCTGAAGCTTTAAAGGTTTTATTGGCTTAGTAATAGAGCATCAAACCTATGATGAAGCTCGAAAATGAATGAATGAATGAATGAAGCTCTAAATCACGCATTGGCACCGGTGTCAAAATGTTCGCCAATAAATGTACCATGTACAGGCTGAAAGCTTACAGTTTCATCTGCGTGATACCATCTTAGCTACGGAAGCGTAGTTTAATGTGAAGTTAGTTTGCTTGTAGTTTCGGGAATTCTGTCCTTATGTCACTGAGCAGGGCACTACTTGTGATGTTATTAAATAAAAAGCAAACACGTCAGCATAAACTTAGAAGTTACAAAATAATTAGGCAGAAGCCATTCACGTAGACTGTTGACTGTAATGAATGATTAGAACCCGCCTTGATGTTCTTCATAACTAAGTAGAACACTATAAGAATGATTTGCAAGAAAATGCACTCAACGAAGCAACTTGATAACCTGACAGGTTATCAGCGAGTTATAAAGAGAGCAAGAACCATCGAACAATTGCATGCAGCTGTGGATTGCACAAGAACTGCAACGTGTATCATTTAGTTCTCAAATTTTACGTGACATAACGCAGATTTTTCGTATGAGGCACGCCATAGTGGGGTACTACTGAATAAACTTTACCACCTGGGATTTCGAATACACTAGTGCGTTTCCATTATACCTCGATTCGATTGTCACCGCAGAGGCCGGTATTGAGCCCTTGACCTCAAACGCAACAGGGGCACGTGAGCTATCCCACCATAAGAACTCAACCTAACTACTTTTAGTTGGTGCTCACAGATGTGACGTACGCCTTTCGCAAACATAACCCCACTACGTCTTCCTTACTACATAGAGATCAAAATAATTTTTGTTGTATTCAGCTAACGCCTCTGCTGCATTCTTTTCTTGAATTTGTCCCAAAGGCATCGACCAGAAGATATCAACTTCATCATATAAGTTTTACAAGGGTTCTTAATGTCATGCACACAATCTTTTCTGGTGGAGAAACTGGTGACAGTAGCATTTCCGAGGCATTTTCACAAGTGAATATGCATTCCGTTTTTTGAAGGTAGTTCTCCTTCAAGATATGAAGAACTCAAAGTGATGTCCTCATGATTAGCATCAAAGACGCAATTTGTGCTTTGCAATATGAATCACTGGTTCTAGCAATCACAAATTTCATTTGATGCGATTCACTTAGAAGCAATCTACACAATATAATTCTCGTTTTGCGTCAGTTATGCATACTAGGAGGAGAATATTGTTTTTGCGAGATTGTTTAGCTGTAGAAACTTTTGTGGAACCATAATAACAGCGATACATAAATAGCACAGACAAGACCCTTCGCTGATGGAATAGCTGATGCAAGAAGACATTCGTTTATCATCAGTTTCACATACTAAAGAAAGCTTTGTCAAATCCATTTGACACACTCATTGCAACCTGTGTAAAACGAGATGAAACGTGCACCAGGTTTAGACAGCTGTACGTAATGGTCGGGTAACTGTTTGTGCTGTGATCCGGGTAACGAACCTTGTAGATCGTTCGCCGCAGTCTGAAACGAGTTTCATCTTCTGTTACCCCTCGCACTTACTATCACACATAAATATGTCGCAATATTTGCGCAATATTCTAATATTTGTTGCGCATTATATTCGGGCAAGTCCAGGGTACTAATGGACGTAACAACGAACAAGCATGGACGATGTGTTGATTTATGCAGGTAAGCACTGAGAGCTGAAGTAGTGGTGATTGGTTAATTATTACGACAAAATTCTCAAGACATAAAACAGCCACACCATCGCGACTTTCTGGTTTACGACGCGCGTTTCTTTTTTCGTTTATTGTAACTTGCAATAAATGTGGTTATATGTTACAAACGCATTTACTAATTCCTAGCCCAATCTTACCATTTTTCTCCAATGCCACAAAATGCAG
Source organism: Dermacentor albipictus (assembly GCF_038994185.2). Lineage (NCBI taxonomy): Eukaryota > Metazoa > Arthropoda > Arachnida > Ixodida > Ixodidae > Dermacentor > Dermacentor albipictus. The sequence goes on from NC_091830.1 coordinate 58,201,756, forward strand.
GGTGGGTACGTAACTGGCTGCCAATATCCTTGTTCTGGCCATCCAAGAAAAATGGGAGCGCACCCGAGTGGGACACCATGCATTGTAAGCAAATATTTTCCCCTAATGCTTAAAACACAACTTTAGCGTTATATCAATGCTATCAATTTTTCCATGGTTCCAACAACCTATAAGAAAGACTAAAGAGAAAGGCTTCTCTCTGTTTTCTGTAAAATACTCTGTCAGTAACTGCTGTATATATAAAATAGAGAAATTGACGAATGATATCCTATGCACTGCGCCTCACGGAAAAAAAACGGTATACCTATATTATTCCTAACACTATCACAATGTCAGACTTATACAATTGGTAACAGTGCTTTTCATGTCAAGAACATGTTCAAATGCTTGAGTACATAAAATTTTATTTAAAGACTGGAAACTATAGGATGGCCAACTGTAAGCTCATTGTGGTCCTCATATAGGAACTATAGTGTACCAGATGAACATAGAAATGTCGCTCAGACTTTTGAGTATATGCTAGCGAATTAATAAATATTTTGACTGAACTATGCAGTAACGAGCGCATACAGGTAGCATTAAGGGACGCCATAGTGATGAGAAAAACGAAGAAGCCACTATGTGCATATCTCGATGAGGTTCGAAGGGCTTTGCAACATGTATGCAGGTCAGTGACAGTTGGAGAAACTATCCATTTGCTGACAGGTAGAAATGTTCTCGCCATCTTTGTACAATATATTCGCAAGGCCTTATGGCTTTAAGTCTAACAGAGAGATTAAGCGATATGAAACTATACTAATTTATGTTATGGGAAACGCAAAAAAATTGAAGAATAGTCAGCTCATTAGCTTGACTTAGGCAATCTTTATTAAATTAGAAGAAATCGAAAGACTCACTTCAGGCAATCCAGAGAAGCGAATGACTTTAAGAAGGAATATTGAGCAATTGATCATATATATGTCTTTACTTAGATAAGGGAGAAATTTGGGCAGTATTTTCAACACAATATGAGTTCCATATTTGGAAAAAATTGTGTGTTTGACTAGAGGTACAACCAATCATCGATGCAGTGCCTATTCCCAGTTTAGTTATCTGCAGAGAGTTCAGATCTGCCCTAATAATTCAGAATATTACTGCATATACTACTTAAAGAAAAGAATAAGGAAAGGACACGCAGTCACTTTATTGTTATACAATGCATGCATAGAAGTACTAAAGCTGTGATAACGCGACTAGGTTACTTTGTACTAACAGCGGTAAAATAGAACAGGAACCAAACAACACAAAACGCTGCGCTGAAGGATTAACCCAGAATAAGTGTGAAGATGAACGCGGAACATCTATGGAACTTTCTATGGAATGGAAATGGTAGAAATCTCTGAGTTGGATAAATATCAGGCTAATAACGTCACCACACGTACAGTCAACCACAAAAGTCTACGAACCATGATATCAGAGAAAACCTCCGATTTCCAAGCTGCCTCTACAGTAGTCAGTAAAACCGAACATCACTATGTCGTTCACACACACGGACAGAGGCTGTAAATGTAAATACTAAACTGCGTTCTGAGGCTGCGCAGATATTCAGCATTTCCTCGAATTTCGAGTTCCGTAAAATTTTGTTGTTTCACCGTACATACAAAAAAAAATGTAGGACGGCAACTAAACAGCTGCTCTTCTGCAGACCAGTGTGACTAATGTCAGTAGCATTTGCATGCATTGGACTCCTTCCCAACGTGTCGAATAAGTTTAGTTAATTTGGAATAAATAAAAGCGCTAAATACAATTTTGAGACATACAAACTTTCTCTAAATTCATTTTGCCAACAGATCAACAATTGAGCCAAGTATATTATGTATTTACACCACAACCTGCACTTTCCAAGTGATTGAATGCAATTGTACGGGGTTATTGGTAGTGCGCTTCTGCGCCTGGTCGCTATTTAAACGCCTTGTTCAATCTGAGAAGCTGTTCAGGTATTGGCTCTATTGCATTGCATACACTAGCGAAATCGCGCCTTTCAAGTATAGTGTGCTCTATCTGGCAACTAACTTTCTACTCAACGTTTCTGCCCATAAATCAAGGCATGCGAGCGCGAACCCACAATCAATACTCAATAGACGAGCGTTTCTAGAAGGCTATTCACTATAATAAATGACTGATACGCTTCAACGCGCATATTTGTCCTAATCGGATTAGAAGGTTGCATTTGTTCTTTTAGTGGTTAATTACACCGACCAAATATCCGTTAACCAGCCCACTTGCCAGTGTAGTATAAGTGGCTGCATACGCGGTACAGCCCGTTCTCTATGTGTTCCCTCTAGCGGCGCTATATTGTAAGCATAAAAAGCGACTGATATCCTTGCTTTGCTTAGTGTAAGAGAGAAAGAGTGCAACGGAAGACAAGGACGGCTTTCCTTCTTGAGCGCTTCACTACAGAATCTAAGCCTACAGACTCCCTACGTTCTTTAGAGGCAGTGCGTGCTTCTCAAGAAACTGTAGTAGTTGGCGTACATCAACGAACGCGCCTCGCCAGTTGGTAGCGCGTAAGCACCTCGGCATCTCCATTTTTTTATTGGTGTATTTTTACCGCTGATCACCATCCGCCGACCTTGAAAGCAAACCGAACAGCACAGGAAAGCTGTTCGGTTTCAAAAGTACATAACGAGATAGAATTTTAGGGAGATTAGCATGCTTCCTTAACGAAGTGATATAGCCAGAACGATATTTGAGAGACAATTTGAATCATGAAAATTGCGAGGGATTGTTCTCACCCATTTGATAGTGTTTAACAGCTATTTTTTATTTTTTGCAATCTGTTGTCCCGGATACTACACAGAATAGTGGGAAGGAGGGCGCACGCCTTGGTCGATCTTAGGGTGGGTTGCCTGAAACTAACCAATGTGAAGTTTATAGCTTTTTATTAGTAGCAGAAATATTAGGTAAACTATAGCCAACTCGCCATTCAGAATGTCCAAATTGTTTAAAACTTTATAGACATGCTTCACGGCAATTCTTGATGCCTGTGAAAGGTAGTTTGTTTCAATAAAAAACGAATGCACATGATTTCCTTAGAGTTACCCTTGGAATAAAACCTCTCGCGTTTGTTGCATGCACCAGACACTAAAATAACATTAATTCATGATGAAAGGAATTACGTTCAATTTCTAGGCATGAAGTTGCGTACTGCAACCAACATATTCTGATCGTTTTTGTAGCAGCTGAATCGTGGTGGAAGGCTTCAAGGAAAGGCAGGAATTTGCAAAAACGGGGAATGTGTAGCATATGACTTATTAGGTAAGTGGTATTTTACCTTTACGAAACTGTCGAGCTTACTTTTCAATAGAAATTATAAAGATTAGATGAGTGACATAGATAACAAACTTCTCTATCAGCTCCAGAAGAAAATGATGGGGTACGAATGTTTGCATGATTACATTTGACAAACTTTCAACTTCAAATAACATACACGAAGGACGAGTACCATATTATACGTGGGCTTTTCGAAACACCATCAAACCCCAATCATCACGTTCAAAAGAAATGTTCTGTCCCACCGCTTATTTTCATGTAGCTTGCTCGAACTATACACTTTTGAAACAGCCACATCCTGCATTGCATATATTAATATAGTAAACTTGCATGCAAAATTATTTGCCCGGTATTTGCTTTAGAAAGGCAATATAGTATATTCACATATATGCGCAAGTCTACAACATAAATGAAGCAAACATCAGTGTTGCACACAATCTGCACTGTGTGCGCTGTATAAAGTATGGAATTGTCAATGTATACAGCCGGATCCTAATGTGGACGGCGCCAAATTAACGCGAAATGTCTTTTTTCTTGTTATATTTTAATGAAATCAAAAGCGCCCTATTGGGGCACTCTCCGCACCAGCGTCTGCATTTCTGCCAGACATATTTATGTAACACAAATAGAGGGGGGGGGGGCATACCAAGAATAATAAAATTTGATTGCAGCGGTGAAATAAACGCAGGATTCATGGATACTCTTGGTGTGTGTACTTTAGCAGTTATACGATGTATTGAACCATTAGGCCATTATCACTAATTTTTTGTTATTGTGATGTTTTCCTTTCAGATGACCCAGGTAGTATAAAAGCAGTTGCAGAAGTATTTGCACCAAAATACAAACAATGTCCAGATAAGGAGCATCTCGGGGTGAGCATTTCAGCGCCGTCTACAAAACACTAGAAAGATTCACTACGTAAATTTAGTGCAGTTGTATGAACCGGTTAAATAAGCTTTGTGAATGTTGTTTTGGCTTGTAAAAAACAATATTTTACGTTCCTTTGGAACTTGGCTCATTTCAGTTACACAGGCTATTACTGTAAAAGGACTTATATCATTAATGTCTACAAGAATTTTGTGCGTAATGAAGCCGTAAAATCCCCTGTGACTGCGTTTAGTTTATTAGTGACCCATCATGTGGTGCCACAGGACAATGGTGACTCATCATGTTTTGACCCATTGGGTGGTGCCACAGGTCAACTGTGCACCACAGTTGACCTGTGGTGCACAGTCACAACCAAAAAATACATGCCTTTGATGATCATGTCAAATCATGACTGTCAGTGCACATGTAACCCTAGCAGCTCTTTCTGGATGTTAAATTATCTAGTTGAGAAGGACAACCAAAAAGATTACCTTTTACTAGCTTTTCATTCAACAGCCGTTTCGGTATCCTCTTGTCATCTGCTCAAGATGTCGCAACATTTTCCTACATGCATCTTGATGTTCTTCTCTTCAGGAGAACACATAACAGCGTTCTGTGTAAAGAATCACGCACTCGGTTCACTCAAAGCAGCATAGCAGCAACGTTTTGCTTGGGTTGTCTTCTTTTCTTATGCTTTTACAAGAAAGATACGGTACGGTCAGCTCAGGCTGATGACTGTGGCGTGGGGGGTGAGGAGGAATGCGGCTCAATATGTACAAAATCTACATAGTCTTTCATCAAAGACACCTGGCAAGCAAGACTACGACATTGATCGGGTGCATATTAGTTTCACTTCAAATATTTTCGCTGCTGTCTGGACAGAAAAGACGCTTCTGTTGTGACAGTTTGCGTTGCCAACGAGGCTAAAAAGTACTTTTTCAAATTGACTTTCCGGGTAACGTATAGAGTCACATAGTACGGTGTCAAATGTGCTAATAGGGTATCTTGGTATCAATCATTCAAAAACTTTGACGTTGACATTGTCGTCCTGAAATATCCCAAGCCAGGAAGCAATAACAGCACACAAATAAGCACGGTTCAAAGCCGAAAGAGCAAAAATAGAACCTACCTAATTTATTTAGCCACACACATAGAATGCTCTTACTGTCAAAGTTAGGATACGTTGTGAAGTTCAAACTCCCGGAACTGCAGAGTGAATAATGTGGTGTGCCGCAGTGGAGCAACGTTGGAACACCGGCAATTTTTATTGCTTAACATGCACCTAAATGAAGTTACGGTATAGTTTTTATCTAGATATAGCTAAACTATATTAGGCTTTGCAGACAAATACCTCTGTAGAGGTTTTATGCTCAACGATACTATGATAATGAACTATTTATTTGACTTCAGTCTATGTTATCAGAAAGTGCAAATAATTCATGCACATGAAATTAAAAAGCTGTTCCCAGCTTTGCCTTCCATATTGAATGAAATGAAGCAAACTAGCAAATGTGGGGTCTATCATTAAATTTTATACACTTCACGACAAGTAGGCAGTCAGGACGCGCAGTCAATCACCTCGAAAGGAGCGTCGCATCGAAGAGAGAAGCCGTAATATTTATTCAGAGTTGCTGCCCTTCGACTCGTAGTTTCTTCGCCTCAGGCTTTCATGTTCTGGTATCTCTTCGATATGTTACAGCGACCTCCTGGAAAGGACTTTCCCAAAGTTCTGTTGGCGGGCAAGGATAGCTTCTTTCTTTAACTGCGAGGATTTGTGAGGCATCTGTGTACGCTACCACTTTCGGAAACTTATCAGGGGAAAGTATTATTTTATTGCATAAAATTTTATAGAATTAGCAGTAATGGGCAGTAAGCGCAAGAATGTTGCAGAACACACATGGAAAAAAACGAACAGCAATCCGAATTTGCTGTTATGCGGTTAGGTAGAGCCGTGAGGACCATAATTTAGCAATGGTGACCTCGACGATTTTTTTTTATTGCCGGCGGCATTACTAACGCTGGAAAAATCTCATCTTCAGCTTCCTATGAATCGTTCTATAGTATAAAGGCTATTATGTGCTAACCGTAGGCGTTCTACGATTGATTCAACGGATCGGAAGAAATTATAGCCAATAATTATTTGACATGTATAACATTAGTTTACCTGTCTCTCTTATTTTACAACAGTAGAAAGTCTTATTGCACTAGTTGTTTACAAACGAATGGTGAACGGTGAATGTGTGTCAATTACAACAATTCTCTACAAAACAAGAGTCACACATAAAGTGCAAGTAACCTGGATGCTTAACGTGTAGACCAGCAGCCATACAGAGAAAAAAGTTTATTTCGGCATTATTTGCAGAAAAATGCCCTTTTTGATTGTCGACGGTACTGCAAGATAAAGGATGGATGGTATTTTGGATTTTACACCAGTAATAGCACGTGCCAGGTGAGGTCTTACTATATTTGTTATTAATAACGGTAATATTAATCAATTATTCACATTAGCAATGAGTCCACGTAAAACTTGTAGGCATGGGTACTAGCACGCCTAAGAAATTATGTAACATAAATGCATACATGTCTATTGTTATGTGCCGCTTCCTTTGACAAAGAAGACAGCGATCAGCAGGACATTGCGTGTGTTCAGTTATTGTAGGTATCTCTGCAAAAAGTCGGCCTTTTTATAGTGCCCTGCTTCTCATGTACTTGACACCCAGTCACACATTGGTGGAGCTGCGTGTTATTGTTGCCAAACAATGCAGCCTCAAAGCGGATGACGCTGCAATGACCCACCATGGCAGGCAAGCCCGAATATGCTGCAGGACGACCAACCATGCTACGCTTTTTTTTCCACTTTCAAGAACCATGAACGTTCAACTTGACAGATACCGCCCATGTTGAGAAGCTGACACAGTAAGAAAGGGTGAGTGATGACAATCACGGAGACCTCACAGTCACGCTGGCTAAGGTAGCATATGTTACAGCGATAACAACCGATAAAATACAACCGATAAAACCGATAAAATACCATTCGCCCGGTTTCACAACACCGTCGTGACGTATTCGTATGCAGCGCCACATCTCACCTTTCATCACCTTCGGCCGAATCAACGAGGATTGTTGACCGTGAAATACAACCGATGTTTCCAGCTAGCTTATTTACCAACTCCAATGGCAGCGACTCGAACAAGCCAGTGGTTTCACACGTCCAAGTCATGGTGCAAAACAAACTCGCAAATCTCAGGGCTTCCGATGCTTGCGCAGCAGTCAGTCCTACATCTGCTTCTTTGGCTCCGAATTCATACCCTGTTTACCAACGGTTCACTCCATGGTCTCACGATCCCGCTGAATGCAGAACTCAGGATGATTGGCGCCTCTGCTTTAATTCTTGCAGTGTCGATGAAGTTGGTTGCTACTGCAAAAACCCTTCGTCGTTTGCGCAACGTGCTCTATTCTTCCCTCATCTTTGCCGCTTTAAGCGCAGCCCTTTTGAACCCCAATATACGACACAGCAATTCATCCTTGACGCTGTCACGGCATGGTCCAGCTGCTTGCTGCAACCGAGATGTCAACTGTACTTTTCGCAACCTTTCTGCCGTTAGTCCTCCCTCTATCTGTCCCCTCAACGCCCACCGTCAAAAAGCAACCATGGCTCCTTTACTCCCGAAAACTAGCTAATTCAGCGCCAGATGTAATTCTGCACCTAGGATTCCTCCACAAAACCCGCTATTTATTCTACCTAGGGGACGATGTACGCTGGACATTACCACTAAGAGTGTAATTCTATAAGAACTTGATGACATAAGGGTTAATATTTTTGTCCTGAACTTTGGCCTTTGCCGTCGTCGTAAGGAAGTGTCCACAGGTGCCTTATCCTGCGCAGTAGAAGTGACCGATGACGAGCTGTAGGAGTGACGTCTTTGAAATGTGCACCACCCGCATCGCCATCGCTGATCCCCAAATTGCAGCCCATTCCTGCTGATAGTAACTTTTTTAGTATGTGAGGCGAGCACCTGATACAAATGAATAAACGGCAAACCCATCGCCCTAGTCATTTGACGCATATCAGGTGTTTACAAGTGGTACCACGGCAGGAGAGACAGAAAAACTAGGTCACAAAGGCAAATAAATTATGAAGCTGGCGGAAATAATCCTACGCAAATGGACTACGAATTCCGGCTACTTAATTTGTGCTTTGAAATGCCAGATTCTACAAAGACGAAATGGTTGCTCTACTTCAGAAACCCGCCAAAACAATTGGAGTCGCTTGGAATTCGGCAAAAGACGCTTTAACGTTTTCTTTGGATCCTCCATTAGACATTTTGCAAAACAAGCTATACACTAAACTGTTTACCTCATAAGGGGCTTCAAGAATATTCGACCCACTTGGACTTTTTGGGTTATATACGATCATTATAAATATAATATTCCAAGAACTGTAGACATGAGGATTATGCTGGCATAAGACGTTATTTGACAACCTTCGTGAAGCCTTGCACGGGTTTGTCTGACAGCTCCTGCAACTGCAGAAAATAGCGGTAGCTGGTTGTTTTGCGAAGGAGAATTTGCCTAGAAAGTTAAACTAGCTCGTGTTCTTCGACGCCAGCTCTTCTGCGTACGAATCCGCGATTTACACTGTGATGGACGTGGCTGAACGGCGCATGTTGCTGATCCCCAAGTAACATGTGGCTGCTAATAGAACGACGTTACCGCGCTTGCAGTCTTTAGGTTCATTGGCTAGGTGCAACATTGCTGATGTATGGGAACAGTGCCCTTTCTAACAATAATATTCAGTTCATCATGTCTACCTGCAACTATAGAAGGTCGTAAGGGTATTGGAACTTGTTTGTAAGCTCAGATCTGATCACATCCGATCCGGCAAGGTGAAGCAACAAGGATGTCTTCATATACGACTCCTGCGTAAAAACTACTCGCTTAAACTCTTTGATTACCTGCAGCGCAAAGAGGGGCTCCTGTCTACTAGTAGGGCTGTTGCAGCCCACGTAAATGGTTAAAATGCCATTTGTTCACCCTATCGGCGATATCGAATCTGCTAGCGGCTACTAGCACAAAAATTTATACTGCAGCCCCAATACTCCAAATAGCAGATTAGCTTTATTTACTTTTTCCACTCATTCTGAAGCCATTCTGACATTCGTCTCCCCACAGTTTCCATTTTCGTGTCGTTTAGATTTGCCCTACTCCAACATCTTACGCTTCGCACAGATTATTCAGGCGAAAGTCCTAAGTACCCCATTGATCGAGAAACGTCATTATGGAAAAATTAACTGCCTGGCGTTATTAACCGACATTTAAGGTCACCAAAATTCAAGGTGCCAGCCATGACCATTGGAGGGAGTCGAGCCCACGAACTGTACTGTTAATTAGGGCAAAGTAATTAAGGCACTCGAACCCACGACCTTTGGTGGTAGTCAAACCCTCAGCATGTTGTGAGACCAAAATTGAATAGCACCACAATTGATGGTGGCACCTTTCATGGTCAAGCCCACAACTATTGGTGCCTGTGCTACCTATGATCTTTTGTGCTAAATAAGGCGGAGAAAATTAAGGCACATATAATTAATATATATTTATTTAACGCACTCCTACCCACAAATTTCGGCTGGAGAAAACAAGCACTAGCAAGCAACATTGCAATCGAACGAGAATGTCAAGTTAATGAACGTCTCATGAGCGCACAGTCTTCCGCGTTCATCCTCTTTAGCGTTTGTTAAATGACTGTCACGTTTTTTTTACTTTGTAGCCCTGGAAGGATACTAGCATATTCTTGCAGAACAAAAGAAATGGCTTCTCGAACATTTCCAAATGTTATGCGGAGATTGCGTTCATGTAAAGATACGTTATTCAGTTACCATGCCTTCTCGCACCCTCTGACCGGAATTTGGGAATAATAACAAGAATTATCGTAAAGCTTTGTCTTTTTGGGGTTATTGTTTGGTGCGTCATATTCTTCTACAGTGGGCTTCCTTTCCACAGACTCTATCCTGCACACCATTGCCTCATATTTAATTTTAGATGTTATTTCTTGTACACCAGTCCGTGCCAGTGCGAATCGTCGAACGTCGTCTGGCCGGTAGAAATCAGCAACACCTGCACGTCTTTGTGGCTCGTTCGACACAGGCGTATCAGAATGAGGCGCTGAGATTGAGAACTAAAAAAATATCAGCGGTGCAGCGGTGGCGTAGAAGTAGAACACCCGCCTCGCGTGCAAGAGGTCCGTGGTTCGAATCCCGGTGCCGGCAATTTTCCAACGGATTAAAAAAAAATCCGCGTGTTGATAAAATTGCATAAACAGGCCTGGAGTGTGGCCTAATCCCAGTGACCAGAACTGGTAACGCACTCCCTCACCAGAGCAGGATTGGCCACCCTGGTGCAGTACTTGGCCATAACCTCCTATATAAAAAGAATATCGCTGATACCTAGTTGCCAACGTGGTATGAGACTAAGTGATCATTACTTTTGCCTTTACTTCTTGGTATAGCCAGGAAGAGCAAGTAGCAATGGAGAGCTTCGATATAGACGGGATGCCTGGGCGCTTCAATGTTATGCGATTGCAGGAACAGGCGGTGAACATCCGTTTCCTGCAGTAGTTGTTAAGAAACCCGTATGCTGACAAGACACGTGGTGGTAAAGTGTAAGAGTAGCGTATAACGCATCAGGCATCGCTATAACTGTCTATTTGGATGGCCTATGGCTTTGTAAATGCACTTATTTGGAGATTGTATGAATGTCCACGCTTAAAAATTGCAGCTAACAAACACAGATCGCCAACGGAGGTAATAAAGGAGCAAAGGTACGCGTTCTGCCAGAACTCACGGCTAATATGGCAAAACTGTCGCTGCCACCATCTTTTCTCGTTCACATTCTCGAATCTTGCACTATGCAATAGAAGTTAAAAAATGTTTTGCCACTGTAAAAAAAAGAAAAAAAGGTGACGCTCATGCAGAATTTCTTTGCTCTGTGGAGGGCAAGAGTCATTTTGAAACTCTCTCTTGACCTACACATATTTCTCTAAATGCTCAGCTGAACGAAAGGAAATTTGAGGTGCTTCTTTACTTTATAAGTACAGAACGTCATTCATATTAGAATTGAAACATTGTATGATGCCCTGTGTACGTTTTGTTACAATCAATGTGACTAATATAAAAACTGGCCTTGCCCAGAGCAGGTTAACTATAAAAATTATGGTGATATTGAATGCTTCTTAATTTAGGCGTTAAATTTTGATTTGAAAGATACCAACCTAGCTAGCACAGGCTAAATATATTTTGGATATTTGAACTTTGCAGTGTGACACTTTCTCGCTAATCTTTGAAGTCTTGCCAATCTCGTATATTTGATCTTGCGCAGTCTGACAAATTCGACTAATTACTTCTTTTTTTTAAATGCGATTTGTAAGAGTTGACATTCGTGCTACTAAAGACAACAAACAATGATTACGCAATTTTTCAGTATGTAGACTTATTTGTTTATTCAAAAAGTCATGCTTCAAGAAATAGCGCCCTACCATCATTTGCGCCATGACAACCTCATTTCTCCACGATGCTGCACTGAACATGAAGCAATTGTTGTGTAGGTCGCGGACATTGGTAAAATACAACGATCGAATAAATAAATGAAGCATATGAATACAGTTGCTGTATCTTTACTTGTCTACACGCATTCGGTACCCGTATTTATTTGATTCATTTGGTACGAAAGTTTTCTCCTGCCTTTCAACTATGTAACACGCTCATTGCAGTTCCTCGATAGAAATCGCCTGGGCTGGTGCTGCAATGGAAAATGTCATGAAAAAATGCACTGTGCCTGACAGAAGACAACCATTTCATATTTTACCATTGCGGACATCCACGAGTACTTCCAGAAGCCAACCGCGTATTCATGGAGTTGATCCGCAAAGAAATAAATTACGTTTGTATTCATGTAGTAAGTCTGCATTCACCGAAAATTCATACACAATTTTTTTTTCGCGATGTACCCACGCTGAATAATACCGATGGGAGACAGGCACCTCCAAGGTCTTAGCACAAGGGGAGATCACCTGTAAAGCATCAACGCATATCACAAAGGGGAAATCTGATATTTTCATGTGGTCTCTCGGAGAAAATAAGATACCCCAACTCCTTTAGGCGCCTCAAAAGGTAACATAGTACCAGCTCATCCCCAGCAGAATATTTTCTAGAATACAGTGCTGCTCTTCAAAGTCTGCCAGCAAATCAGAGTCAGGAGGCCACTACGCGTCCGCGAAACTTCATCACAGTGTGATGAAGCGGTGCAGACGCCCAGTGGCCGACGTGTTGTTCACTCGGAGCACTGAAATTTGTCATTCTTTTATGTCCTCTCTTCTCCAATTTTCTTTAATAGGGGAGATGTGAAGGTCGGCAGTGAATAGCAAGCATACGACCAGTCTATGGCTGGCCCTGGGGACTGAAATCCCTGTATATAATTGCCTATTTAGAAAGGGGTACACATGTTTGCTTGAGATTAAAATTGCCGGGCATCTGTTCTCGCGTCTGCGTTTTCGACACACCCGCATCTACGCTTGCTGTAAGCATTCCCCACGCTGCAGTGTTATTAAGGAGGAATCCTTAGATGTCTAAAGGCTCGAAAAATTTACCGTCTGGCGTTTTGGCACCAAAATTCAATGGTACCAAAATTTTACCAAACCCACGAACTTAGCCATTCATAACGGTAAGGCAATTAAGGCACAGTTATTATAGAACTTGTAGGAGGGGAGCGCGAAGAGATAGGCGGCCATAGCGACGGTTTATTTAGGCCGGCCAAGCATGGTGCCGCAGAATCTAGGGAGTGGCCGATCCCACGGCCGCTCAGGTCGGCCGCTCAGGCTCGGAAGGCAGCTCCTGAGGCAGGCAAGCCATAGCTGGCCTGAGAAGTGGTAGCTGCCACGACCTCGCAGATCCAGCACGCTAACGTGCTGTATTCTCGCGCTACATGCACTTGGTCCCTCTTCGTTTTCACCGGCTCAGGATGCCATAGCCGCGCCACTGCAAGTTAAGGCACTCGAATCTGTGACATCTGGTGGCAATAGAGCTCACGATCTTTAGTGCTAAGTAGGGCAATCTTAATCAAGGCACTGTAACTAAGACAGAGTTAGCTAACGCACTATAACCCACATATGCCGGTAAATAAGGCAAATGTAATCAAGACGCATAATTAGAATAGAGTTAATTAGATGCTCGAACCCACGACTTCAGGTCGGAGTCTAACCCATTAGCTCTCATGTTAATTAGGTCGACGTTAATTAAGACACGTAAAACCAAGGTAGGGGTAATTAAGGCACTAGAACCCGCGGAATTTCACGGGAAACAACAAGCAGTAGAAAGCAACAACGCATTCTATGAGAATGTAAATTTTGTTAACGAATGACTCGTGAATGCGCAGGCTTTCGCCTTGATCCTGTTCAGCGCATGCTAAAGTGACTGTCAACTTTTTAAATTAACCAAATTTTTGACAGTAAGTATCCCAGAGGTCAGAGTACTGAAATTATCCTCCACGCAAATATTACACACAAGGACACACATTTAGAATGTGGATGAGTCACATGTGATACAACTATGTATCACATGATTGTATCACATGGTTGTCACATGAATACAATCATAAATAATCGGCGCCACTGTTGTCACTCCCAAAATATAATGGCCAGCGAAGTAACATTACCACACCATTAGCCTATAGCGGAAACACACGGTAATGCAGATACTTCGCATACTTTGTTTCCAGCTGGTTGGCAAAGCCCCAAGTAACAATTACTGCAAACAGATAAAATGTTTTTGCTGTGTTGTACATATTTATTGCACCGTAATATGCCCCAACGCTTTACAGGAAATCGTATCAGAAATCGCAAAAGGAATCGCACGGACAAAATTTGTATAGTCCTGTGGTGAAATGCGATTTGAAGGTGGGGATTTTTCACCCTGTGTTACTTATGCAGGGCATCCGATATCTGGAACTTATCAGTTGCCCGATTCATTAACCAGCGGTGTAATGGTGGAGGTTTACGTGGAATATTCATGCAAATCTTGTTAATGCAGACCTGCAAAAAAGTATTGATTATCGAAAGAAGTTCCAAGCAACGCATTTGCACACGCAATTACATGCACGTTTTGACAGCTGTCTCAATTTATGTCGCAATAGTTAGTTTTTATTGCATGCCGAGCTGTTTTTCAATAACTATTATGGTAGAGAAAAAATAAAATTTAAAGAAAATACCAAGAGCACTAAGAGCTTTTGAATCATGTCAAGCTATTTAACCAGAGCAGTTCGCACTGAGAGGACATTAACTATTCCGGAGCTAGAGTTCACACGTTCGGTCCCATCAAAACAGCCATAATAAGGACACATTGTGCTGGGGCTCAATGCAAAAACGGCTAGTGTACTAGACTTACGTGCCAGATAAAAAAAAATCTTCATGCGATTACACCTCATTTGCAGTCCCCATTATTACGTGTCTCACAAATTTATCCTGAATCTGTCACGTAAAATTCAGGAATTAATATATTCTGTTATCATTTAAGGGTACTTCACACACAATCCGGCGGGGCCTTCTATGTATGTCTGTACCTAACTGTTCTGCCGTGTACTCGCATCACTCGGTAGTCCTTGGTCAAATGGTTAGCGCACAGGGCTGCACTGCTGAGGTAACAGAGTTCGAATCCAACCATCGGGCCAAATTGAGTCACTGAATTTGTGGAACTGTAAATGCGTGCCCTCATTCAACGAACATTTCTCATGCCACCATGGAAGGCTGTAGATGCAAGACTGGGTAAGAGAAACACCTTCATGCCGACTTAGAGCATGGCGTATGCGCCACTGTATGTGTGCTGGTCTTCAATGAACATCTTTAAAGCCAACTCGGGTTGCTGGGTATGTTCCACTGGCAGTGGGCCGCACCACAGTGACGAAAAAGATCCCTAAAATATATACGATGCTAAGCAAAATTGAAGTCACGTCAAAAAGGCTTCTTCAAGGACAGCAACCCGATGCCTTAGCAGGCCGCGCCACAATTTCACTCGATATGTGCAGCTCTTCCAATACCACCTCGAGAAACTATCACCGAGTACATACCTCTGAGTGTGCGGCGAGCGGGTGAAAAATTCCCAGCGCGCGCAGGCACCGGTGGGTGACGCTTCTCGTCTCACAGGCCACTTGGCAGACTTATCAGCCATGTCACTAGATGCCGCAGCATATTCAAAAGGAAGCGGGATAGTGGTATGCTGTTGCCTCACGACGCGTGTTTCAGTGTTTGAATGCGCCAGCGGGCCATGCATTACGGAGGCCACGTGCATGGTTCGCGGTGGTGGTGACCCTATATGGTGTCGGGTGCTCTTAAGGAAGCGCGAAAATGGAATCCCCCCTGCAGGTAACGCCTCATGCATAACTCGTTTCCGCACTGAAATACCTAACTGTTATTTCGCCTACTTTGGTGACTGCCTAGTCAGTGGTCAAATGGAGGTAGCGCATCGGGCGCTGTGCTGAGGTAAGAGGATTCAAACCGAACGATCAGACCAAATTACCCGCTGTGGTTGCTCAGTGGATATGGTGTAAGGCTGCTGAGCACGAGGTTGCAGAATCGAATCCCGGCTACGGCGGCCGCATTTCGATAGAGGTGAAATGCGAAAACACCCATGTACTTAGATTTTGGTGCACGTTAAGGAACCCCAGGTGGTCGAAATTTCCGGAGTGCCCCACTACGGCGTGCCTCATACTGAGAAAGTGGTTTTGTCTTGTAAAACTCCATAATTTGAATTTGAATCAGACCAAATTGGGTCACTGAGTAGGTGGCTAAGGGTACGTACGTGGCACTCTACGAGGATCATCTTTCATGCCGTCATGAGTAACCGTAGATGCGGGAATGGGTAGGTACCGCTGTTGGAAGTAAGCCTGACGCCGGCTTGGAGTACTGGTTATGTGCGACTAGCTCTGTGCTGGTCTCCAATGACCCTTCTTCATGCCATCCATGGTCACTACGTATATGCCAGTAGCTTTGTGGCGCCCTTGAATCAACGTCTTTGCTGCCAACTTGAATAATTAGGTATTTGCCACAGGGCACGTACTGCTCAAGCATGACGTAAAATATCCGTTCAATTTCCTCGATGCTCAGCAGAATCCACCTCACTCCGCAAGGACACCTTAAAGGCAGCTACCCCAAGCAAAAGCTGGTTGCGCTCCAAATGCACTTGACATGCGCCGCTTTTCAATTATAGCATTTCACGCCAGCTCCTTAGCGAGCTGCTCCACGACTGCACTGGGTATGGGCCGCTAATACAAAACCTATCGTCGACTTGGGTCCCTGAGCTTGTGCCACTGATTATGCGGCAAGCGACCGCACTATTCTCAGCGTTCGCAGTCACCGGTGCATCAACTTTCTCGTCTAGGACGCCACGCGCAGACTTCTCGGTAGGACCACGTGATGGTGTAGCGTGTGAAGAAAGAAGCACGAGAGAGGAGCCAGTTTGCCGCATGACATGTATTTCGGAGTTCGCTGGCATCGGTGTACCATGCATTTCAGAGGCCACGCACAGGCTTCGTGGTGGCTTTACTAGATGGCGCCAAAGGTTATTACAAAAGCGCCGCAGAGGAGTACTCCAGAGGTACACGCCCGAAAACTCGTTTTGCATAGTGGCAATAAGGTGCGTTGCTATACTAATTCAATACTAACGCATTACCGTCGGTAGGGTTTTGCCGCAATATTTTGTAATTACGTTCAGCAGTAGGTTTTTCATCAGCGGCTGGAAGAGGCAACAAGCCAATTGCGTCGTGTTGTGGATAGATATATAGCTGCATCCTTTCTCGGAGCGTCAGGTTGCTAATATTTCGTGAATAAGAATGACATTAACTAGCAGCTACCGACGATTAATGTTAGGTGTATAAATACTCCGTAAATATCAAGCCGCGCATGCATATCATCACGCAGTTTTGAATGTGGCTGATAATGGGCCTGGCATCTTGTTTCATTGTGTTTCATGAAAATGTAGTAATTTATGTTACAAATAAGTGGTGTGAGAGAATAGCTTGAATGAGTATATTCTATTTCTGTTTCACGCTGGCAAGTGATACATTGTTGTCAATTTTTTAACTGAGGTTTATATTCAGTAGACATATTTTGTCTATTTTAAGCGACTTGTTCAGTGGCACTGTCATTCCTGTATTAAAGATCGAAAATGGAAAGTTGTTGCGCGTATGCGTAGCTGTCCAGATGGCTCGTAATAAGATACTGAAAACCATTGCAGTTTCGGTGCAGTGATATTTACTTTCTCTGTCCCTTTCTCCTTATTCGGAAGTTGTTAGGTTGTTTCAAGCGGAAGCATGAAAAAAAACGAGGCGTATAAACACAAACCCCTATAAAGTAACAATGTTATGAGCAAGACTGTCGTTATTCGTCGAATACAATCCCACGGGTAATATACGTTCACCATATTTACATGCCGCACCGTTGATTTCAGAGAGATTGCTTGTGGTGCCCTACATTTGAGAGTACACAAGGCTATTGAAATGCAAACAGATTTTGATCTGTCCTGCCTGTCCTGCCATTGAAGATATCGTTTAAAAAACAGCGCATGTGTGTTAAGCACATCGAACGCTTCGTAGCAGTGACACTAGATGAAAATAAACCACTTCCGAAAAGGAACATGATGTCTGCAATGATGTGACCATTATTATGTGTACATCCTTGAAATATTTGTGGCGTTTTGCTTACCTCTACATCTTTGGTAGTCCACACGTGTACGTACAGGGTTGTCTACTATTAGTACCTGCGCTGTGTTCGTACAAATAGTAGACGGCAAAGTACCTACGACTAATCACGTTCGACCAATGCGATGGTGTAACAATGACAGTATGGTATTTTTCACAGGCTGCTGCAGCATCGCTTGACATCTAGATATTCTACTCGAAATGCTAGTAAATTTGAAATGCGCTAACGGGTTTCGCCCACCACCCAGAGTTGCTGTTCTTTTTTTTTTACCTTTTTCGTTTTGTCACTAGACTTGCGGCAATCCATGTAGTCTGGTGCGGTATGGATATTGTGAAGTTTCTCACCCACCGCATCCACTGTTATACAAACTAGAATGCACTTTTGAATGTTGTTCTCGTTGGTGTAATACTAGAAAGAAGAAAACAATCACCTTAGCAGCCGTATGGGAAACGTTTATTTAGGAAACTGCTACAGTTTTCTATTTCGGTAAAAAAGGTGCCATGACCAACGGGACCCGCAGACGGTGAGCAAACCACGATGCGCTTTGCTCACGCAACTTGTGACATATTTTGCTCCTACCACTTCAGAGCGCGCCCACAGGAACGATGAGGACATGAGGAATGATGATGACCAGATGAGGACAGTAGTGTAGGGATGACGTGACGGTGACGGAATGGCGAGATTCGCATGAGGAGGTTAGAATGACCACAATAGAATGACTTCGGCGACATCACGGAGAGGGTACGATGATGAATACATTAAGGCGATGGTATGACACTGCACGTCGACGACACAATGACGACGATGGTACGACAATGGTATGTGGGCAATGCGTTGACAACAACTGTATGACAACGACAACGACACAAGGATAACGCTGTCACTAAGTTTGTATGATGAAAACTGTGTGAGGACGACGGCTGGCGAAGCCGGATTGCGAAACTGGAATGACGATGATAGAATGAAAATGATGGAACGACCACGATGGCAACACAATGATGGTGTTACAATGAATGCAGGACGTCTTTATGACCATGATGGCGTGACGACTAGCGCATGACCAGAGTCACATGACAAGGTTGGAAGGGCGACGGGATCACAACTGCGACTACGTCACAAATGCGGGCGTATACTTAGTATGGGCTTAGCTGGTAATTTACGTGAGTTTTGAGCGTGTGACTTTGTATGTGATATTTTGTATGTGATTTATTGTAGTGTGATATTGTAGTG
This sequence comes from Dermacentor albipictus, assembly GCF_038994185.2. Taxonomy (NCBI): domain Eukaryota; kingdom Metazoa; phylum Arthropoda; class Arachnida; order Ixodida; family Ixodidae; genus Dermacentor; species Dermacentor albipictus. Next base: position 58,220,906 of record NC_091830.1, read on the forward strand.
TGAGGAAAGGAACAAAAGGGCAAAGGTTCAAAAGTGAATAGTGCTTTTTTTTATTCCTAGCTGTCACAACCATGATGTACGGACAATCTTCTGTTCTCCCCACCTATTTTTTTTTTGCTTTCCGGTAAATATCCGTTAGCATTTCGCAGATCCGCCTAAATGTCAGTGCCGAGCACAAATACATATATTCATTAGCGGGAGGTATATATCCATCCTTCTTACCGGCAGGTATTCCACATGGGATGAATTACTGTGGAGGTATCTGCAATACCGAGCTCCGCTCAGGATGGGCTTTCGGAAGATGGCTTCAGACAGCGGTGGGTAGTCTCGAGACTCATTATTTAAAAGGCATTTGCCATATGGAGCTCTGAAACAAGAAGAGTTACTTTGTCCTGGGGTAACACCACCTTCAATGAAAACTGATTATGAAAAGAATGAAACTGTGACATTTTCGGGAGATAATTGTGACCTGAGCAATCTTACTAGAGAAGGCAAAATTATATTACATGTCGTAGTTTATCTTACCCTGAGGCCTATGTACTGGGGAGATCCAAATGATAGAGGATGTGCACTTGCTTGCACATCCGCACTGTAGCGCCCATCAAGGAAGGCGGCACCTGCTGCGGCACAAGAATACAGTTTTGCCCGTGCTCTCAGATCTGGCATTGTTTTGTGCCCGCCATTACATGACTGATCTCTGCAAAAACTATTAATTCAGGTAAATCTGTTCTGTTGTGCGTGCGGATATCACCCACTATCCCGGGGCAGCGGCCTCTTTCCACTCTTAGTATGCTTCGCTGCTTGAACATGTAAAAATTGTGCAATGGGGCGAAGCTGAATGTAGGGAACAGCCATTGCGTAACGTTGTTCGCAGTTGCTGTGCATAGAAAACACATACACGTCCAGGAGCTTTTCGATGATTTTATGAACCAAGCGTTGCTTTTAAGGAGCTATATTTAAACCGCAGTTCAAAACTTGGGGAGCCCTGAATCGTCTTTGATCTTCTTACGAGTTCACGCAGATTGTCATCACGTTGCTTATTGAGCTACGTAGCAAATTTTTTTTCGTAAGTTCCCATACTTATCAGCATTTAGTCACACTTGATTCATTTTTAATGCAATTAACATTGTTTCGTACCTACCCGAATATTTTGGTATGGTGATCGTCTCTGGCCCCTTTCGCGCGAACTTTGGCCATTGTTTACCTGCGACTGGGCATGTAACCGATTAAGCAATATCGGTAGCAACAACTTGAACAATTAGGTGTGTGAAACTAGGCATGTGTGTGTTACTGCACCCGTGTCCGAATAGACGACTTGCGCCATTAGGCTTGTGCAAGTGGGCATGCGGCACTTGATATGTGAAGATTATTGGCGAATCCTGCTCACCGAATATGGGACACATGTGTGATGGTCATATAGATAAGCAGAACAAAACAGGGCAAATGAAGAAGTCGACAATTGAAAATGAAGGAAGTCAGCTGCATATAAATAAAGAAGTCAGCATCAAAAGCAGCCAATCTCACAGAAAAAAAGTGCGGTGAACAAAATGGGACCACACGTTGCATTCAGCGACGCACTAAATAGAAATGCAGATGCCGGTAAAAAATGGAACCGGCTACAATAATGTGGAAAAAATAGGGAATACATTCAACGAGAGATACATTTTGCCGAATGTTTTTGTATTGTCTCTATCTCTGCTGTTTTTAAGACAGTTCCATTACATCACATAATGCCTCAATTTCCACTTGCATGCGGGTTTTATTAGAGCTGCATGCTACAATCAAATTTTGCGTGTCTAAGTTAGATATTGTGGTATAAATCTTGTAAACAGGGATAAGATGCCTCAGAAAGGCTGGCCAACGTTTCGATAGGAGGACCTATCTTCGTCAAAGGCGTCAAAGACGAAGATAGGTCCTCCTATCGAAACGTTGGCCAGCCTTTCTGAGGCATCTTATCCCCGTTTACAAACTTTATACCACAGTGTGCTATTCCATCTGTCAGCCCCTTTCTTGTTTTTAAGTTAGATATTGTATGAAGAATGGTAGCTATTAGCAAGTTCTCAGCATTTTACGGCTGTATAATTTTCTACCTATCAAAGACACTCGCATACAATACTGAGTAGATAGATTTTGGTGGGAGCTAGGACGCCCCAGTGAGCCGTTGAAGTTCACAGCAAGCCACTTCCCTGTTCTACAGGCCATGAGGGTGCAAGTAAATTCATTGCTCCGAAGCCATGTCTTACGAGAGCCCGCACACAAAGCCCCACTCTAGGCTAGTTCATTTGAAGCAGCCGCAGTGGTCGTACTTGCTTCTACTTGCGCTTTCAGACTTTTCACTTATCACGAGCGCCACGTACTATACGGAACTGTTACACTCTAACTGCCCCTCTGACAAAAGACTGCGTCTACTTGTCTTTGTAACCCCCACAGGGGTGTCTGCGTCAGCAGGTGCTTGGTGTGTTGTGACACCACGTACCCGAGCACACGAGTGTTGGACCCTCCCGCGTGTAGCCGTGCGCGGCTTAGCCGTGTCTGGGGAAAGGGGGGAACCTGGGTGTTTGGACCTTTAACCCCCCCCCCCCCCCGGTGGAAGCAACGCACCTCTTCGGCCTCGGCTTCACATAGACGGCACCTCCAGGCTGACCCACCTGGGGCAAATTGGCAGTCACCTTTTTCCTGTCCTTCTCTCCAATCGTTGCCTTTCTTTCTATCCTTTTCATATTTCCTGTCTTCTTTCCCCTTCTTCTCACTTCCGAATTTCCTGGCGGCGAGGGTTAACCATGTGTAATGCATCCAATCTTGGGCATATACATTAGGTTATAGTGGCTGGGAACTGCGGGCGCTGGCAGGCTGCATTTATACGGAATATTGCCACGTCCCGGTGTTGGGCTCCATGATGGGTGGCTGGCACAGGTGCCGACATTTCAGTAATTTCTGTGGCTTCTAGCCAATTCACAAAGCTACCCGATCGACCTCTTTTGAAAAGAGGCCGCATCGATGAACCCTTCATCTTTTTCGCCAAGAACAAAGATATTTTCCCACATTTTCACGCCATCCATACCGAAACGAACCAAAGGACTTTAGGAACGCTTTCTCCAAGTTGCTGTTGCGAAGTGCCTCACTGACACACTGGGCCTTGGATACAAAATTACGAAAATGGCCAGTGGCGACCTTCTCCTTGAAGTTCATGACAAAACACAACAAAACAATTTAACAAATCTTGTTTCATTTGCCGAAACCCCAATTGCAATAACCCCTCACTCTTCCCTCAACAGCACAAGAGGTGTAGTTTCTGAGCAGGACCTTCTAGAACTGACTGAGACAGAGCGCCTAGAGGGCTGGAAGGAGCAGCACGTCACGAATGTGCAACGAATCAAGATCCGCCGAGATGTCAAGAAAATACCCACAAAACATCTGATCCTTGCCTTTTGTACTACCACACTTCCCGAAAGCATCGAAACAGGCTATATGAAAATTAATGTCAGACCATACATACCAAATCCACGACGATGTTTCAAATGCCAAAGCTTCGGCTAGGCTCTCAGAGCTGCCGAGGCCCTACCACCTGTGCAAAGTGCACGCCCCATGAGCACCCTGCGGACAATTGCAATGACCCACTTCACTGTGCAAACTTACGGCGAACACGCCACTTATTCTCGCTCCTGTCCTTCATGGAAGAAGGAAAAAGAAATCACAACCCTTAAAGTAGAAGAAAATATATCATTCAAAGAAGCGCGCAAGCGTCTCTCTATTGCACATGGACCTACATTTTCCTGAGTGGCGCGGCTTGGGGCATGGCCACAGTGGTACTCGGCGGCTGTTAGGACCACCCAGAGTGGACCGGCGGCATCGCCACTCACCCCCACTGCAGGACCAGCTAATGCTGGTCCGCCACCCAGCAAGAGCCAGCAGCCCCCAGGGTCTGCGGTCTGTAGTGTTTCAAGGGCCTCTGCTCGCGTAGAGAAGCCTGAAACACCCCCGAGCGGACACCGTGAGCCGACATCCAACGCCTCGACGGAGGCGATGGATACATCACAAAGTGCGTCGGCGTCCCAGACGCCGAAAGCTCGTCGCAGTTCTCAGGAGTGTGCCACAAGGGACAAAACCCGCATCATGGGGCCTGGAACGAGCCCTGTGGGCTAAAGTAGCTTCTCTCTCCTAAAGACACAGCACATATTAATAACAACATTGATTCATCGATATTTTATTGGAACGTTAGAGGTCTGCTCCCCAACCTCGAAGACGTCTAAGAACTAGATAAATATAACTGCAAGGTGCTGTGTGTGCAAGAAACACATCTAAAACCACCCCATTAGGCTTTCTGACGCAATTCGCCATTTTTCGCAAGGACCGTGACGATGCCAACAGCTCGTCCGGCGGTGTAACAATAATAGCTGATAAGTCCGTTGCATGCCGTAGTCTGAAACTTCAAACACCTCTTGAGGCAGGAGCGGTTCGGGCCTTATTGTTTGGAAAACTAATTAACATTTGTTCTATCTACATACCGCCTAACTTTCGGCGCCATAAAAAAGAACTCGAGGGATTAATAGATGCCCTGCCAGACCCATGCATACTTGTAAGGAATTTCAATGCACACAATACTCTTTGGGGGGATTCCCGATGCAATGCAAGAGGTCGAATAACAGAACAAATCCTGTTTTCTTCAGGCGCCTGCGTACTAAATAAGAAACAAATAACATTTTACAGCCTTGCACATAACACATTCAGTTCCATAGACTTAAGCATAGCATCCCCGACTTTAGTACCCCGCTTAGATTGGAAAGTTATGCAGAACCCTTATGGCAGTGGCCATTTTCCTTTGTGCGTCGAATCTACAAAAGAACATGATCCTTCCCCATACGCCCCTCGATGGAAGATTGCATCTGCAGACTGGTAAAAATTTAAGATGATGACGTTTATGTCTCGAAACACTCTTAACGATTTTAATATAAGTGACGCTGTTGCTTATTTTACGCTTTTATTATTTACGCCGCATTAGAGTGCATCCCACAAACGAACGGGGCCCCGAAGAAAAGGCGAGTGCCTCGTGAAACGAGGATTGCAGGAATGCACGAAAAAAACAGAATGAGGCTTGGGATATGCTGCGCTACTCTCCAACAACTGAGAACCTTATTAACTTCAAACATATAAAGCCCCAAGGAAGACGAACATGGCGCACTGCTAAAAGGGAAAGCTGGGAAAAATACGTCTCCGGCATTAACTCCTACAAACAAGAAGGAAAAGTATGGAGTCCATTGAAAAAATTAGCAGGCCACCAACCTTATCTTCTGCCTTTGGTCGATGTCCAAGGCAATAACCTTGAAGACCAGGCTAACGCCCTCGGGGAGCATTTCGAGAATGTGTCCAGCTCCGTACATTATTCGGTGTCTTTCCATAAACTAAAACAATCTGCAGAAAGCAAGTCGTTCAATAGAAAGTGCGGTGAAAACGAACCTTACAACCGTCCATTCAGTGCTACGGAATTCAGAGCATCATTAAGCACTTGTCAAAGCTCTGGTCCTGGAGCCGGCCGTATTAGGTACGACATGATCAAGCAACTTGACTCTAACGATCAATTGGCTCTGCTTTTCCTCTTTAACACTATTTGGGCAACTGGGTTCCTTCCACTGGCATGGAGAGAAGCCATCGTATTATCCTTTCTAAAACAAGGTAAAGATGCATCCTCAGTGGAAGGTTACCGTCCCATTGCTTTAACAAGTTGTCTTTGCAAACTTTATGAAAAAATGATAAACCGCAGTCTCTTACATTTCCTTGAAGAAAATAAACTGCTCGATCCTTATCAGTGTGGCTTTAGAGAAGGCCGTTCTACAACAGACAGTCTTGTTCGCGTAGAAGCAAATATGCACGACGCTTTTATACACAAACAGTCTTTTTTCTCTCTGTCTCCCTCGACATGGAAAAAGCATATGATACAACGTGGCAGTTTGGAATATTACGAGATCTTTCAAAAATTGGTATTCGCGGGAATATGCTTAAATATTTGAAAGCTACTTATCAAATCGTACGTTCCGCGTTAGTTAGAGAAAACTGGGGTGCCGCAGGGAGGCGTACTCAACTGTACGCTTTTCATCATAATAATGAACTCATTGCGTTCAGCATTACCGCACAGGGTGTTCTACTCCCTATATGAATATGATATACAGATACGTGTCAAGTCATGTAACCTCGCAATCTGTGAACGACACGTCCAAATTGGACTGAACAATGTGTCTAAAAGGGCCAGAGAAAATGGCTTTAAAATCAGTCCCAATAAAAGCTCATGTGTGTTATTCCCACGAAAGAGAGCACTGACCGCAAACCCCAATATAGACTTAAATGGACAGCGCATACCTGTAAACACAGAACTCAAATTTCTGGGAATCATTCTGGATAAAAAATTAACTTTCAGTTCGCACCTAAAATATCTTAAGCACAAATGCCTAAAAACAATGTACGTTCTGAAAATCTTGTCGCATGCAACATGGGGAAGTGACAGGAAATGCCTCATGAATGTCTACAAAAGCGTCATACGTACACGCCTAGACTACAGGGCCGTGGTTTACGAGTCTGCCACTCCAAGCGCGTTAAAGGTTCTTGACCCTATTCTTCACTTAGGTATCCGCCTGGCTACCGGTGCCTTCAGGACGAGTCGTGTAGAGAGCCTCTACGCTGAAGCCAACGAGTGGTCGCTTCATCTTCAGAGGTCGTACAGCAGTGTCCTTTAATTTCTGAAAGTTAACGCGAACCGCGACCATCCGTGTTACGAAATAATAAACGACCTCGCATCTGCTAAGCTGTTTGATAATTGACCTGCATCTAGAGAACCATTTTCTCCGCGCTTTAGAAACCTTTCCGAGGAAATGGAAGTCCCGACTCTTGAGCAAAGCCTTATGGTCCCAGCGAAGCCACTGCCACCGTGGCAGTGGCAGCACATAGAATGCTATACATCCTTCGTAGAGGTTACAAAACACGCTCCAGAGGCACACATAAGAACGCATTTCTTAGAACTCCAGCAGAAGTACCCGTACATGGAATTTACACTGACGTTTCGAAGTCGCAAGCTGCCGTTTCGTATGCAGCTGTCGGCCCATCATTCTCCAAATTCAGCGTTATGCACCCGGAAACGAGCATCTTCACTGCAGAGGCTTACGCAATACTGCCTGCTGTTAAACAAATCATGAAAACAAAGCTACAGAAAGCCATTCTATCTGGAGACTCCTTATCTGTCGTAAAATCTCTGATGTCACTCGAGAACTTCAAGAATCCCATACTCAGTAATCTATATTCACTCCTGTGCAAATTATATTCGTGTAATAAACACATCACAGTATGTTGGGTGCCTGGGCACACAGGCATCAAGGGCAACATGCTATCTGATAAAATTGCCAAATCCATTACGACAAAAGCTGGCAAAACTTCTATAGGTGTAGGACCTTCAGACCTAAAACTATTTTTGCGCAAAAAACTTAGAAGCGATTGCCAACAGATGTAGGATGCCAAAACTTCCGTTAAACCATATTTAATTAGGCCACACTTAGGAAATTACGCACTAATAACAGAAACACGGCGCACTGAAGTCATTTTCTGCCGCCTCAGGATAGGCCATACCTATGGCACACACTCTTATCTACTGACCGGTAGCAAAGCTCCAACCTGTTGTTAATGTGGCGAGACACTGACCGTCCTCCATGTCCTGCTGGAATGTCGGGAAGCGGAATCTCAAAGGAAAAAGCACTTCCCTCTGGCGTACCGACAGCAGATACCTTTACACCCATGTATGTTCCTTGGTGCTAACCCGCTTATTAACCCAAAAACAGTTTTTAACTTTTTGCAGGATGTTGACGCATTACTAATACTAGGCCCGCAAGCTTCGCAGCACGGCCTCTAATCAGAGGCTCCTGCTGGGAAGGCAACGCTTTGTATAGCACTTGCCTCCGGGCCCTTTCCCTTAGGGACCTCGTTGAGGCAGTAGTGCTACTGACATATATACGTTTTTAGTATCTCGCACCTTCATGGTATAACATTTAGGTTAATAGCACACCTCACAAGCTATCGTCATTATGTTAACATGTTCATATCTTGCTTCTTGTCTTATGCCTCTATAGAGCCACACTATCTCTCCTAGACAGCCACCATACCCTTTGTTGTTGTTTTTCTCGCCGAGTACATAACACCATTGCTTGGCGCTCTTTGGCCATGACTGGCCCTTGTGCCACAAAACCCTATACATCATCATCATCATCTCTTTGTAACACACGGTCATTTGCCCTGAACTTCTCATACCCGAAAAATGAAAGGCAGAGCGCCAATAATAAGGCTACATTTATGTAAAGTCACTTTGGCATACGGGTAAGCAGACTAAGGCAGCGTCTTGCTTCATATATTGTGTCGTAGAAGAAGCCGATATCCTAAAATAATTGCTGCAGATAAGTGAGTAAGCTGTGGTGGAGACCAATGTGGGCCCCTGGACGTTACTATTGCAATGTTACTTTTTGTTACGACTGAAAGCCGTGTCCTCAAATCCACCCACAACCAGTTACACGCGGGCCCACTGTTATCAGCACATTCAAGTCCGGTGTTATGAGTGTATTGTCATTCAAATCGGTACTGCCACTGCATGTGCTGTAGGAGAGGCTGCTAGCGTAGAGATCCTAGCGGAAACAATAGTGTTGACTAACTCAATTTGTACATATAGTGGTTTGTTAGGCCTGCAAGAGCACATATAGCTATCTGTATAGGTGAACATCCGAGGCCACAACCAACGGTAAAGTAGCTTAATGTGACTGTTCAGAAAATGAGTTCAAGAGCAAGGGCCCCCATGCAGAATGATAAGTCTGCAAGTGTTTTTCATGCGCACGGAGGTTTATTATTGGACCTCCAATTTTTTGGGTGCCGTCTGCCTAGACTGTGTTATCCATTCACGTGTTTATGCAGGTACATCATAAACATATTGAAACTGTCCTCATTTCTCCATTCAGCAGAGCGTTGTTCTACTGCACAAAACATTTGCAGGTAATGATTAAAATGCTTATTTAATGCATTACTGAAACCTGAACGCACATTTAGGTCAGTTTTCGCACATGTAGTAATGTGTGTCTTTGACATGGCGAGGTTGCATACGGGGACTGTGTTTTGAATATCGTGATCTTCCAAATGTCAGGTGATTGTAGCTTTCGAAAAATAATTTTTTTGTTTGAATCTTCTCCCACTTTACACTTTGTGTGTTGCCGGCCATTTATGGTGAACGATGTTTACTGGACATAGGTCACAGGCTGTCTCCCTGATATACATATACAAGTGAACTATTTGTTCTTTGTATTCAGTAGTTAAATGGTCAGAAGGAATGCACGCCCAAGTACGCAAATCAAAGCAAACATATATTTGGTGTTCCGGCCGGTGACCGCCGTTTGTCAAGAGTGAGCTTACTAGAAAGGGTTAGGTTACTATATTTCTGTTTTAAGGTTGTGTCTTGGGTATAGTTTTGACCAGCACAGTAAAAAGAAAAATTGTTAATGTATAGTGAGGATTGGCAGGGACCAGGAAGGCGTCTGCATTGCCCAGCATAACACTCCGACAGTATAAATATATTGTGACGTGGTAGTGACGGTAATGAACACAGTAGCAATATTGTGAAAGACAAAACTAACTTTCATTCGGTGAACTTGTACCCACAAAAACAGGCTACACTAAAACAATAGCGGCGAACACAGTCGGGGATTGTTCAAGATGTGATCGGGGGGTCAAGACCATCGGCTTTTATACATCAGTCATCAAATGTTCCACAGTAATCGCTGGGACCCGCGTGTCTTCCAAAAACTTCTACACTATAAGCGTCGCGCATACATGCGATAAGATTACACAAGGTTCAGTGACAGACATCAGATGGAACCATCGATAACATTCCAGAAATTTCCGGTATGTGCAGGCGCGTCCTGCGCTGTATAACATTTGTTAGGCGAAAAAATGTTGTCGCCCGGTATAGATAACCAACTATATATATATATATATATATATATATATATATATATATATATATATATATATATATACATATATATATATATATATGGAGAGAGAGACGGAGAGAGAGAATAAAGTTTTTTCTTTCGTTGCTGTCACACCCTGTGTTACAGCACGCAAGCCCAATCCTGTGATCAACGAATGACACGTGCCTCGACAGGCGAAATAAGCTACATTTAAAAATTTGTTCCTTGTAAGCCGGAGTTTGGAACTTTATGCAACGCTTGGTACTTAATGCATGTGGCGTGGCAACAACTGTTTTGCACTGTAACGGGCGTCTACTATGAAATGATGACGAGAAACTTTCAGAGACACCTTGTTTGCCGGAGTTTTTTTGTGCGTCTCCTATTGTACGTTGCGGCTGTGGTACACCATACAAGGCCCACCACGTTGTGGCTGACTCAACGCGCTTTGTACCTGAACAAGTGGTGCACTTTCTCTGCAATGACCATCATGATTGTTGCAAGTGCTGTTCATGATGTTAATCTGCAACATGTTTGTGATTGTAATGCGCGAGCCATCGCTTACGGGAGAAAAACCCAAGGATTGTTCTGTGGGGATTTTTTGGCAGCTCTGAACTAAATGATGCAGCTCTCTCACCATTAGAAAAAAATGTGTTTGTTGCCCGTTGGAGATATGAACGTTTCTAATGTGCGCATAACCTTTGTTAGAGTGCCGAAGGAAGCAGCTAAATGGTAGTGTCCGTTATTCTGATAGCAATTATACGGACACCCTGGGCAAGTTTTTGGAGTTGTCGGAGTCGCCGTCGCCATCGCTTTGATGTTCAGTATATATTTAGGTGTATGTATCCAGCATGTATAGTTATGTCGTATATGCAAGGTAGATGCTGTTCCAGTCAGCAGCAAAAGTTCGTCAAAACATATTTTTGTTTCTCGACTGAAACATTGCTCTGAATACTTTCAAAATGACAGCGCGCAAGCAAATGCAACAGATATTTTCTGTCACAGCACTCGTATTTTATGCCAAATATTGTCTACTTCCTGAAAACTCTACATAAATATCAGTGCTCACAACCTAAAAGTGACACAATCTAAGTGGCAGTGTTCTCAACGGGCAGCGCGGTGGCACTTCTTTGATATTATTGCAGGCGGCAGGTGGCATTTCAGAGCATTTTATTGTGTCAGAATTTCTGGCGGTCACTCGCACGTCATATCCGCGCTAGTCTAAATTGCGCGTAATTAAAACACCGTACAAGGAATTCAAGCGCAAAGTTATACCTTGCTATTGGTATCGGTGCTTCCCCCTTCGGACGAAACTGCCTATTTCTTTTGTTTACTTTTACAGCTGACAAGACTTAGAAAATCTTGCTATGCTTTGCAAGAAGGCTATGTGTAATCGGCCCTGAGAAAAGCGGAAGCCGTTCATTAACGATGGATGCGCAGTACGCCAAAATTGTCACTTTGGTTTATGCTGTCCCTTCCTTCTGCATGTCTTTAGTTGAGGGATGAGCAGCATCCAGTAATTACGTTCAAAGCACTAAATAAAGCGGCACATTTCAATCTTTCAGCACGCATTACCCATAGTTTTCAGAAAAGATAAGATCTCTGCCGCTTCTGGCCCTTTCAGGCAAACAGAGAAACTTGTGAAGCGTTTCGTACAACCCCTCAGTCGGTCGCCGTCGAGGGTTCCTTATGACCCCTAAATGACACAGACACTCCGAAATTGGCGTGTAGTTTTGCTGCTATTATTCTTTATGATTTTCCAAATGACGAATTTCATGGATGTTGTATTATTTGAAAAAAGAGTGAAAACTGGAAGATAACGTTAAAATTAAAATATGGGGTTTTACGTGCCAAAACGACTTTCTGATTGTGAGGCGCGCCGTAGTGGAGGACTCCGGAGATTTCGACCACCTAGGGTTCTTTAACGTGCACCTAAATCTAAGTACACGGGTGTTTTCACATTTCGCCCCCCATCGAAGTGCGGCCGCCGTGGCCAGGATTCGGTCCCACGACCTCGTGCTCAGCAGCCCAAAGCTATAGCCACTGAGCAACCATGGCGGTTTGGAATAAAACGTTTTTGAGAGCTTCTAGTCGCACTAACTGATTCGCTGTTAACATTTATTACGGGTCATACGCATGGTGGCAATTGATGATGTGCGAAGCGTCTCGCATGCAGCTGGCTGCCTCCGTTGCTTAGTTTTCTGCAAAGCGTTTTCAGACAGACGAATGTGTTTGCGTAACTTAAGTATAGTGCGAGACGTAACCATAACAGCCTGCGATGGCAGCAGCAAGACGACATCTACTTTGGCAATGATCATACAACGGCAACAGCATGGTTCTACACTGAGAGTTTGAGACAAATTGATGCATGCTGTTTGGTGGGTTCTGAACTGTGCAGAACGGGCGCAACCAGAACAGCTCAGGTTGTGATGTCATATGCGACACAATGGTATGCAATAGCGAGTGCGTATGTCTATTCCCGTGAAATCTATGCTAACGCGATGATCGCAGCTGTAGTCCGGCGAAGAAATATTACAATACACGAAGGCCATACACGCCGTGTCGGCGTGGCCAACGTGGCGTAGTTCCTATGTACGTAGTGGTATCTCGCATGGCCAACGTACTCGATAATGTGAGGCGATTCCGAATGGAGTGCAGTCTAATACAACGCTTTAAGATAAACGCTACCATATCGAAAGGAGACTAGGAAGTAGCATGGCAGGCACGTGCCAAATGTTTCAAAAACGTGGCTTGCTTTAGAATGAAAAAAAAGTGTGCGGGCCATTGTGACCTCTAGAGCAGTGAAATGTGCTGTTTATGCGTGAAGCACTCGGTGTGCCTTTTTTTGGGAGGGGAGGGGGGAATCTGCTGGTGATGTTCACAATGCGTATGTAACTCAAGAATCACCGCCGGATTGAATAGGTTTATTAGACGCTTGCGAATGCGTACCTCATCTTTTAGTGTTTTTGACGAGCCCTCTTAGAAGTATTTCGTTCTTTGTTTATTGAAAGATAGCTTATTACCACGAAATAAAAAAATGTGGTCGTGGCAGGATTGTTGAAGCACTAGGCTGTTATGTTAGCAGACAGAAGTTTGAAACCATGCCTTCTTCTCGGTTTCCTTTCTTTTTTGTTTCAAAGAGGGAAGCACAGACCCCATAATTCTATTTACCGAAAATGTCTACAATGAGGCAAAGAACATAACGCATAAAGCGGATAATATTAATGATAAAATGTTCTAGTGAGGATAACATAATTACGAAGACCAACACTAAAATAGTCTAGCTTTCCTTTTTATGGTGTCACATCTCGTATGTTATAGTAAAATGCCGAGGTACGAGTTTAAAGTAAAGTCTATTGTCTTCGTAGCGCCTGCCAATTAACATCACTCGCATCGTATTTATTTTATTGTCCATGTAATATGTAAAGAAAACTAAAAAGAACTCACTTTAAAAAGGCCTTAACTTGATCACGGGTACAAGTAGACAAAGGGAGGTAGGACTCTGCCTCTGGCTGAAAATATTCTGCCATAATATATTTTGGGTCATCAGGACAATTGAGAGCACCTGGGCTGTTCGTGAGGTAATCTTGTGCTGCTTTCCCATCATGTCCTGAGCCAATGCTGAAAAACGTGAAAATGAGGCGTGAAAGCTGTATACAGATATGGCTGTGCTAATATTAATCCTACAGCAGATCATATTTACCTAATGTTCAAATAGGGAACACCGAATATGAAAGAAATGTGGAATTTATCTGGTTCATGCCTTCCTCTTTGTACTTTTCAGTAATTAAGTAAGGAAGTATAAATTGGGCTGCGAGCGAGTAGATAGTCGCTATTTCGACACAGGAATTAAATGCTTGGTTAATCTCACCTTGTTTGCGTGTCTTTATATTGATTTAGCAGGCCGTACTACTCTCATCTCCGTCAAAAATCTCAGCAATCTACGCACATCCGATGATAAAAACGCCTTTGTTATGTTATCATCAGTATCACAGTGTACCAGATACTACATATTTTCAGTTGTTTTGATTTACAAGCCTCTGTTTTCATACAACTCCCAATAGTTAACAGTACTGATGCTTGTGATATACCGCATAGGGCCTTTTTCTTAGAGGGCCCTTTACCAAACACCTTCGCTAACTTAGTTATACATTGGAACTTAGACAATGACATCAAGAAACATATTACTAAAATAAATGTTAATTGAATATTGGTAAAGGAATGTCTAATCGATTCTGCGGAAGCCCGATAGTTGAAATAAAGTACATGAAAGAGAAAAATTGGCATCCAGCCCGATTGTAGCACGAAGCTTCAAAGGAACCAAATACGGATTTTTAAGAAAGAAAGCCCCGCACCTAAAAATTTCGTACAGACCAGGATACTTTTTGTCCCTTTCATAGTAATGCAGAAAATCGAGGAAACGTTACAATTTCCTGTACCATGCCGCAAGGAGGTGATCGTCACTGTCAAGTGATACATTCTCCCTTTTGCCTTCACTAGCGTCATAAACCAACGTCCATTCCTGCCTTCTTTTCAAACCTTAGTCGAGTGTTCGCGTTCGCGTCACGAGCTATGCCCCCTGCTTTTAGAGCGCAGTTCTTAGGCGGCCGTTCTTGCGGTGAGCGTCGGTGGCGGCGGCGGCAACAGCGTAACCGACCAAATGAGCAAAGCGAAAGATGAAAGTGAATGCGGAGTAGCGGGGCATAGAATACGAGAGGAGGAAAGCGGAGAGGAGGGTGCAGATAAAATGTGGCGGAAAGTGGAGGAGGGTGTGGTGAAAGCGCGAGCAGGAAAGTGTAGTGTGGCGGCAATGCCTACGAGATGGCGCCAGAGTAGCGGGCCTCGTCTGAGTAGTCTGTCGGCGGCGGCTGCTGAGAATCACCCGCACGCGTCACCCGTGCGCTGTCTCTCGCGATCTCCAGATTAGCGAGGCAGTCGCATTGCACTTTGCCCCATTTGAGACGGGCCACACGAGACTGATTCTCCGCACCAGCCAATATAACGCGAAAGGAAAACACAAATAGAGCTGTGCTTAAATTCCTCATTAGGGAGTATCGTCATTTGTTATTTTTATACTCTCTTTCTTGTTTGCAGCGCGGCGCCCTTGATGGGGTGGCATTGCACGCTTCGAATTGGATGAATAATCGAAGTCACGTGCTATGGCCGGTGACGTTGCAAGCAGCGCATCTTACGCAAAGGAATTTATGCGTGTATCCGCGTCTCGCGCAGGCAGGGCTGCAAACTTAAGAACTCTGCATGGCGTTTGGCTCAAAATTTTCACCGTTCTTGCACCATTCAGCAGCTTCATACTTTCTAGACACAATGGAAACCGCGTGATATATGTGCCACGCTTGTTTATTTGCAATTCCCAAGCCTAGGGATGTGCTATTTAACAAACCTATATATGGCGTTATGCGAGCGTTAATGTTGATTTTGTTTTTATAGAGAAGGCGCTTTATGCCGGCATACACGTAACATTAGCGTGCTGTGTGTAGATAACGCAATCATCATCACACATAATACGTGGCTTCCATAGGGGACGGTGACATTTTGCGTTCTTGTAAGGGCATGGCAGCTGGAAGAGGAACATCCGATGAATGATATGATGACACGGAGGCAGGATAGCGGATGAAGGGGACGGATCATTAGGAATGGTTTTAAAGAGGCGAACGAGAGAGGCCGCTGGATTTGTCAGCCCAGAGATGTCACACGGTGAGCATGCTCAATAGGCAGTGAGGCACTGGAAGTCGTAAGGGAATGCATCTACTTAGGGCAGGTAGTGACGGCGGATCCGGATCACGAGACGGAAATAATCAGAAGAATAAGAATGGGCTGGAGTGCGTTTGGCAGGCTTTCTCAGATCATGAACAGCAGGTTGCCATTATCCTTTAAGAGAAAAGTATATAATAGCTGTGTCTTACCAGTACTCACCTACGGGGCAGAAACCTGGAGGCTTACGAAAAGGGTTCTACTTAAATTGAGGACGACGCAACGAGCTATGGAAAGAAGAATGATAGGTGTACCGTTAAGGGATAAGAAAAGAGCAGATTGGGTGAGGGAACAAACGCGAGTTCATGACATCTTAGTTGAAATCAAGAAAAAGAAATGGGCATGGGCAGGACATGTAATGAGGAGGGAAGATAACCGATGGTCATTAAGGGTTACGGACTGGATTCCAAGGGAAGGGAAGCGTAGAAGGGGGCGGCAGAAAGTTAGGTGGGCGGATCAGATTAAGAAGTTTGCAGGGAAGGCATGGCCGCAATTAGTACATGACCGGGGTTGTTGAAGAAGTATGGGAGAGGCCTTTTCCCTGCAGTGGGCGTAACATGGATGATGATGATTATGATGATGATGATGATGATGATGATGATGATGATGATGATGATGATGATGAGCGCGCTCGGCGAACGCGCGTCTGCTTATCTTGGAGCAAATGTATGCGCTAACACGAGCAATACCGCCAGAGTTGTAACGCCGAAGTTTCCTCAGACACGCGCTTACAGTCGCGTCGGGTATAGCACCGACGTATGGTAGCCAACAGGGTTCTGTTTACGCTACAAAGCAGGACATGCCTCCTGTGCTCGCTATCGTTGTCGTAGATTTGCCATCCGAGTGAAACCGTAATTAATAAAATACTGTATATTTATGGACCTATATCCGTGAAAGTGCAAGAAATCAACCACTGCTGTTTGGAATACATGTTTCATCTTCGTAGTATAATAGATTCATTCGAAAGAGGAATCAACCGATTCATTACAGCTGCCCGCTCGCAGATTTAGCAGATACCATTCATACAAGTTGCTCAAAAGCTCAAATAAAGAGCCACAGAGGTTAAACGTTGCACTTGCTTCATGAAGCTGACTTTAACCTGGTGTGGGTACCATCAGGAAAGCGACACTTCACGGCGTCACTGCAGATTACCCGTTGCACTAGCTCCATACGAGCTAAGAAAACAGCAGATAAGTTCTGATATCGAGGCATACCTTCCACCAAGTATGATCACCTTGATATACCAGTAATAAACCCACGAATCATAAATCACCGGCTACTTGTACTCATTTCGTTTATGTCAGGTCAGAGAGACTTCCGTCAAAAACGCCGTTCATGCCGTTCGTGCTCGCGCACTATATTGCATGGTATATCGCATGGTATATCGCATGGTATTGGTTTTCAAAGAACAAAGTAGTGGTCTACCTACCTGTCGACTCTGGACACTTTGACAATTGTAGGCTCGTCTAGAGATCATTCTTGCCTCGCCCCGACTGCAGGTTATGTTGAAAAATGAGCCGCGCAAGATCATATGAACAATCCTATTGTCTGAACAGATTCCCTAAGGACCTCACCAAGAAAGCAAGAACGTAGGGCAGGCGTAGTTTTAGAAAGCTACCCATGCTCGATCGGCGGGTGCTCTGAAATTTATCAATGCTGCACTGACCAATGCTCTTGCTGATGTGACACTCTCCAGCAGAGCGGGTGCGGCAGATAGTAGTAAGGTAGGTGCGGTAGATAGTAGCAACGTGACCATCACTGCAGAGCAACCACGCCATATACACTGATGCTTCTAGGCGAACTTTGACAAGACACAGGTCCTCGACCTTGAGCAAGTGCAGGGACTTCTGCTGGTACGCAAAGTGATTTTATCGAGCGCTTCGTTCTGGAACTATGATTATAAAAAGAGCATGTCCATTTGCGTTCCGGAAGTGAAGAACGGGTTAAAGGAAACTAGCGTGCCGTTCCATCATCATAGTCTTATTTCAGTTTCATTTGGGCCATCGTCTCCGTTTTGTCGTGAGAACGACGAAGTTGCCTTTTGATTTCTTGTTTTTGTGAAGAACTGTGTAGATACTCGACAGCTTTCCACCGCGTCATTCCCCTGTCCGAAGAGCAACATCGAGCGAGTGCATCTGGCCTTCCTGAGCGTCATATCAGCGCCGTGGTACTAGACGGAAAAACGAGGTGTTTTGGGGGTTTGGTGGCAACGACAATGTGAGAACCTATGGGGGTTGATATTTGAGCAGTAAAGTTTCAGCAACGGTTAGTGTTTTTTTAATTACGCGAAAAAATTTGTATTTAAATAAACCTTTGCCATCAAAAATAAAATACTGCAATATCATTTCTATGTCTATTTGTTTTGGACCAATACAAGCAATGTACATATGCAAAGTCCAGAGGGTCAAAATGACCGACGCAGTGTCGGAGAACATACAAGTGGCGAAAATGAATGTTTCAAGCTTGTTTTTGCTTCACTTGTGTTTTAAAGGCACTCACAGGTAGTGAAGTCGCAATAAAGTCGTCTCAGAATTAGGGCTGATTCTGGGGTGAGAATTTTTAAAATATTTTTAAAGTGCTGCTATCAAGTCCATACACTTCAGCGCACCGAATCGACTTCGTCGAACACACTCGATCGAAAGCGCACTGGTAGCCAAGTTATCATCACGAAACCTTTCCGCTTAACTGCTTGCAAATGCAACTAGTGTCGAGGTGCTCGTGTGGAGTGTAACTAACTTTACCAAGCATCCTGGGCCTTCCGGTGCATGCTGCGTTTATTGCGTGAGCAGCGGCACTTTGTCTCACATAATTGACGCTAACAGTCACACCACGCTTCGAAAAGTCATACCGCGCGGCTGGAATGGTGAGGTACCTGCATCATAATCAACAGCTGTTTGAATAAAACCCACCTTACGTTGCACAGGGGATCGGGCGTGGCCATCGGTGACGTCACAGAGGTAAACACATTTCTAGCTTAAAAATACCTAGCACAGCAAGGTTAAAACAAAAAAAATTGTGAATATTTCAGTTATTCTTTGTGGAATCTGGTCATATCAGCAGAATGATGCTGACCGTCGATGGTCATTTGTGAACGCCATAAAAGACGCCTGTCAAGTTCTACTAAAGCAGACACTGTTAACACAGCAAATATTTACTCCTGTGAGGGAAGTGATGTGATAATTAGAGAATGCCGTTCTATGCTGACAAACAATTACTTGCATGTGAGGCGTAACGTTATCTGTATCGTTAACGTGTTAGTCATACTCTTTGTTAAAGTGGACAATCGACACAATGATAGATTAAGGAGCCGTGTTCATTTCTGGGTGCGCTCTTGCACATATTTAGAACTTAAGTCAAGCGAGCAGAAAGCCATTTCGTATTTTCTAATGCTTGTCTATGCTAACCGGAAGGTTTTTTTCAACAGTGATAGCACGCTCATAAATCTACTTTTTCGCGCAAACACTGCGACGTTGTTTTTAAAATTGGTAGAAATCCCGAGCCCATAAAAGAATTTTGGTGCTGCAAGTTTATCCCAAATGAGAAGGAGAGGTATGCTCAAGTAAAACTCTTGCTTGGGCTAGTTGGTTCATGACTGAATTAGTAAAGGCAAGGCGCAGAAGACCAGGACTCAAGAAGAGGAACACAAACGACAGGACCAGCACTGGTCCTGTCATTTGTGTTCTTCTTGAGTCCTGGTCTTCTGCGCCTTGCCTTTACTAATTCGAGAACGAGAGATTCTTGCACACATTATCCATGCTGATTAACCTAACCGATCTTGCATTTTGTAGCAGACAAAGGCCGAATCCTATCTCACAAATAATCTTATCTCATACCATTACTGGCATGGCGGAAACTTCCAACCCTACACCTGGGCAAAGTATTATGACAACAGAAGGCCACGGCAAGAAAGCTCACCGATGCATCTACCTGTCGCAGGATAAGCTTCGGGACGCCATATGGTCGATCGGAGGTCAGTATTAATGGAGTAGCATTCTTAAGGTACTTCATGCACTTTCTAGAGATTGCGTATCTGCGTATGTATGTACATTTGTATCTACATTTGTTTGTACCTAACTGTCTTCCCACCCACCCGGGTCACTTAAAGCGGGAGACAGAAAGGGAAAGGAAAGACAGGGGGGGTTAACCAGAGATGATCTCCGGTTGGCAACCCTGTACTGGGAGAGGGGCAAGTGGATGCGATAGGTGAGAGAGGGAAGGATAAAAAAAGAAAAAACTACACACACACGCACGTACACACGAACTGAGAAGTCCCTGGTCGAATGGGTAGTGCATCCGGCTGCTCTACTTAGAAGCCTGCTGTGTGTCACTTCCCTACCAACCATACTGCCGACTTCGGTCACTGAGCATATTGCATTATGTACGTACGTGGCGTTCTAGAACGAATATAGTTCACAATGACGTTGTTCGATGTGCATGCCTGACTGAGTGGGTACCGCTGTTCGAAGAAACTCTTTGACGCCGACATGGAGCAGTGGGTGCGTGTCACTCTGTATGTGTTAGTGTTTAATCAACCGCTTCGATGATAGCTTGGGCTGATTGGATTAGGTGACAGTTTGGAAAATGATTCAATGATAAACGCATAATCGTCGACAGTCATCGTGAGATGGGTTCTGCCAAACATTTTATGTGTTATGTGGTGGCGACACAGTGCAACGTTCATTAATAGCTTCCCAGGAAATATAGATGTGCATAAACGCAACAAAAGAATTTGGAGGAAGCCTAAGTTTCGCGTTTAGGGATGGATCGCGACAGCGCTCAAAGATCACTGACTGCTTCTCGCGCTTCGTTGCACCTGCAGCTTACATAACAGTAATGTTTTTCTGCAAACGCTGGTGGAGATCGCTATGCCCGAAGGCACGCTTGTTGTTTATTTTTTATTTTTTGATGCT
This sequence comes from Dermacentor albipictus, assembly GCF_038994185.2. Taxonomy (NCBI): domain Eukaryota; kingdom Metazoa; phylum Arthropoda; class Arachnida; order Ixodida; family Ixodidae; genus Dermacentor; species Dermacentor albipictus. The sequence goes on from NC_091830.1 coordinate 58,241,568, forward strand.
GTTGCAAAGCACTGAGCAGGCCGCACCGCTCCTATTAAAGCTGACATCAAACGCCAGCTGGAAAAGTTGCGAGTGTTTGTGTTTCCGCGTAACAGAATTAAGTTTTCTCGTATATTCAGATCACAATGCGACGCCATTATGTCTGTAGGCTGTAGGTAAGTCGTCTTTTGCAAATTTTTGGACGTATTTTAGTTTCAGAAATACAATTAGTTAACTAACGCATATGTGCCACACGGAGGGCCTGCGTGGTTTGGAATGCGCGGTTCGGGACGATTTCCTCGGCCACGGACAGCGACAACGCACCCGACTTTCTGCGACATGGGGCTCTTAGCGCCATCGCGCTAATATACGCGCGTAAAACGCTCTAAAAGCCACTAATGTTGGGAGAGGCCTCCAGGACTTTGCAAGCATTCTAGCTTCTCCTGCCCTGAGACGTTGTTATGGTTGGACAAATGCGATAAAATACACTTGCACACACAAAATTGAACGTACAATTTATCGCGACGCAGGTTTCAACATTCCTCTTTTTCGGAAATATCATTCGACTACTTCTCACATGTCACATAAATTTAACACAATAAGGGCTTCATACAAACATTTCCAAGAGGTACGAAGATGCTGAATATGGCAATGTGACAACATTCCAACGGACCCATAAAAGCACGTTGAACGGGATACCTTAAACTACATGGCAGCTAAATCAAAAAGCAGAAAGAAAGTTGCCTTTTTAAAGAGGTGACACTCTGAAATAAATGTTGTGAAAGTGCACCCTTTGCAAGATGGCAAAATATACTTGCAGTCTATCGTAATATGTTGCCATCAGAATCCAGTAGTAATATATATTTCAATGAAAAGAAGCAATGGTGATCACTTTTACACAACGACACAACGCATTGGTATGATTCGTGTAGAAGTTTCACTTTGCCGTAATATTTTTTTCATAAATTACCAGAAAAATAATAACTGAATCTCAATGTGCGGTAAAAATATTGCTGACGATGCTGCGTACTTACATATGAAGTATTTCGTGGGTAATCGTCGAGCAACTGCTGACCACGTCTGAATCGACATATACTATGCCACAACCGAGCATGCCGCAGGCACCTCCAGTATATGCCACCCCTTGAAGAAGAAATTTTGAACGGTGCATTACGGCGCTGGTAAAGTAACCGTTCACAAGGATAGTCGCTCCGATTACGCAAAAACTACGGTGGGCACAGAGTTATTAGACAATAATACCACATCACCAAAAGTTCAACTACAACCAACCAACTTTGCAGTAGCGCCTGTATTCTTCGATTATTCAAAGATTTGTTTGCCAGCCATTGCGGAGTTTGGCATGATTGATTTATTTCTGTTATAAGCACCTGCCGCCCTCTTATGGCAACAATGTGCAGACAGTGAGACAAATTTTGATGTGCTAAATTACTAAATACATGCATTTAGCATGACAGCCATAAGCTGTCCTTATTTATTTATTTATTTATTTATTTATTTATTTCAAAATACTGCAGGCCAATGTGGTGGCCCAAGCAGGTGTGAGTTACATCCAACATGAATGTACAAAACAACAGACAACAAAAAGCTAGCAAGAAAGCAAGAAAAGAAAAAAGAAAAAACGAAAAAGCTTAAGAGAGAAGCTGACACTATCAACTCAGCGAAAAAATTATTGGAACCAAAAATATCAGACGGCAAACAATTCCATTCTTCCACAGTTCTTGGAAAATAACCGGATTTGAAAGATTTCGATCGGGCAAAGATTGGGGTTAGTGCAAATTCATGGCCATGGCGTACGCGTCGTGTTGTTTGGGGTTTTATACTGTCAGGCAGATTTATTTTTATGTTACCGAATATACAATTATAAAGAAATGAAAGGCGACTAAACTTTCTGCGGGCTTCTAGAATATAAATACAGTTTAATTGCATTAGGTTGGATGGGGAATCAAATCTACGATATTTGCCAAATATAAACCTAAAAGCCTTTCTGTTAATACGTTCAAGTTGCATGATATCTTTTTTTAAATAGGGATCCCAAATGATAGAATCCTACTCAAGCTTAGAACGAACGCACGTATTATAAGCTAAAGCTGTGTTTGTGATGGTGCGAATTTCACCTTTCTTTTAAGAAACCATAACTTACGTAGTGCAGATGTGCAGATATCAGAAATATGGGTTGACCAAGTTAAGTTGCTTGTGAGGGTGACACCTAAATACTTATATTTGCCTACAATCTAGATACTGTTGCTTCTAAGGGTATAACAGAACTGGCTAGGATTTACTATCCTGGTGATACGCAGTAGTACTGTTTTCTGAGTATTTAGTTGCATGCCCCATTTTTGACACCAGTCGTCAATAACATTCAGTGCATGTTGCAATTCAATGTGATCTCTGGGTGACACAGTTTGTTTAAAAATGATACAATCATCCGCGAACAAACGTACAGACACATTTTCGGGAATAACATCAACCAAGTCATTAACATAAATTAAAAACAAAAGTGGTCCCAAGACACTTCCCTGTGGGACTCCAGACGTGACATGAAGAATAGCAGATGATGAATCATTAATTACCACATACTGTTGTCTGTTGTGAAGATAAGCCTCAATCCATTGAACTATTTTTATTGGTAACCCTAACCACTGCAATTTGTACAGTAATTTCCCATGTGGCACTTTATCAAAGGCTTTACAGAAATCTAGAAGGAGAACTACTATTTGTCCTGATGCATCAAGCACTCGTGAAAATTCATGCACAGTTGTAACTAGTTGTGTAACATTGGATAACCCTTTTCTAAATCCATGTTGAAATTCTGATAGTACATTGTTATCACTAAGGAATTCATGAATGAAGTTTGCAATAACATGCTCGAGAAGTTTATAACAACTGTTTGTAATAGAGATAGGATGATAATTCTCAAACGACAAGTGGTCACCTTTTTTTTTGTCTACAGGCATGTTATTAGAAGTGCGCAGTGGGTTCTTTAACGTGTATATTAAAATGCAACGCTTTAGATCGCATGGTCATACTAACACAGTATTTCTATTTTCTTGTGGCAAATCTGTTCTTGTCTTAATTGCTAATATCGCATGACCAGGTATGGACATTGGCAAAAAGTACTGTCAGTGTGCGTTTAATCTGTTCAACCTAATAAAACGATGCATCACTACCAAGAATTTGCACATACATCGGCCCTGCATAACTTGTAGGTATAGGGGCACTTCGTGAAACAATGCACAATTTTCAACGGCACATTTCATTTTCACATTTGGGTCATCTTTTCAACTACCCTTTCTTGAACCCTTGTGAATGAGCTGACAGATGTCGGCGACTCATTATGGGCCACTCCGGGAGTATGTACATGTGCGACTATCAGAGAAGGGTTACAGCGGTCTTAAAATAATTTCGGTATGGACCACACTTCTCTTTGCGTGCACATCTCGTCACCATCCATACAGTGATGAAAATAAAAAATCAAGTTTGGCACCATGCTATGGCGGCGGTGACGTTCCCACTGAGCATTTGCTGTATTTGCCATAAAACCTAAACATTTCATGAGAGAAATCCTGTGACTTGTGCACTCAATAAGCTTCAACATAGCATTGCGTTATTTTTTTTAACATGTTGGACAAAAAGACAATTTTACACTGCAGATTTTGTTGTGTAGCATATAATATCCGTTTCCGCTATTGCTTTTCCTTGCACATATAGAACACCCACTTCCAACGTCCACAGTATTTCCCTTTCACTGTTCAATACGGCCTTTTCACTCCGATCCATGACGTCAACTTACCTGGCCCGACTGCTATAGAAAGTAATGGGAATGCTTCCGAGTAGGCAACAGTGATTTTGACGTCATCGCTTTCATAACGCCAGCCTTGTCAATGGAAATTTTGGGCCGGCTATCGTGACGTCATGAATCGGAGCGCAAAGTTCTTGCGCTATCAAGCTTGTGATGACTAATCACGCGCTTTATTTCTCCCTTTCTTTTCGCGCATGCGCATGGGTTGCGTCGGAGGAGTTTTCGGTGTTCGAGTGACCGACAACCGGACGGACGAAAGAGCGGACAGACAGGCGGAAGAACGGCTAGCCCTAAACACTTTAGCTATAAACGAACTCCTGTTTTATTGATGAATATACTGTATTATTCGCTAAAGATAACGCCCACCAAATTCTGAACAGTACGACAGCCAAAAGCATATGCTAGGCAAAGCAAACAATTTATTTCACCATATAAAACTGTGTTGCAGTAAAAGAGGTTACCATATGACGAAAACCGAAGTAACTTTAGGTGGAACACCTAGACTCAACTCAGGCATTCATCATGACTTCACAGAAGCTTGTCGTTCGTCAAAGATACATATATTTTGAGATATTTGACTGTTCATGGAAAATATCGTGTTGAAATTTGCGGCCTTAACTTTTAACACTCCTCACTATTGTCCTTTACTGTGGCGTATTGTTTTTTTTTTGCAGTGGTTGAGCTGCTGATGTTGAAGTCGGGGGTTTGCCCCCGACAACGGTGGCCATATTTCAAATGAGACCAAACACAAAGATTCAGGTGTGCTTCACATTGGCTGCACATTAACGTGCCTCCGATAGTAAAAGCAATGCGGAGTTTCCAGTAGTAGCCGCTTCTGAATCACATCGCAGTAGTGGCACCCAAAAACCACAAAAGAGATTATCCATTACTTGACTCATTTGGGGTAAGTAGCTTCCTGCCTCGTCTCATTTCACACCTTTTTAATATAAAGGAATGCTAGCCGACGGGGCAATGGAACCTCTGCCTTCAAGCGCAGTTTCAAAATGTTCTATTAGGCTACCAACACGCGCCTATTTTACTACTCACGTCCGCCAGCTTTATGAGACCTTCCAAGCCTGCGTCATGTGGCAGTCTCATGTTTTATTTTCCTACCAGCTAACACTGTGACACAATGTATTACAGTGCACGTTATTCTGGGTCGCCTCACAATTCGCAGTAGTTTATTCTTAGCAGCTATGCGACATAAAAGCTGAGCGACGTTGTAGAGCTCTCATGTCCATCATGTTTTCACGTTGCTTTGCCAGTGTACAAATAAGATCGCTCTTTTAACCTGGAACACCTAACACACTAACAGGTGCCTACGATTCAAGAGTACTTATTTGGAGGTCAAGCCACAGTCCGCGCATCTCTCATTCACACCCATTCAAACCTATGAAAACCTACCAATGTACATTTCTTGGATATCCGTGATGAATGCGCACGTTAGCAATCATGCTGTTGCCGTCATACTATCGTCCTTACCGCCGAAGTTGTCAAGTTGCTGTCGCATGCACACACGCACGCTAGACTCGCGCAAGTGCTCAATTTATTCGCAGGCGTGTGTCTGATGACGCATGCGGAGCCCTAAAGGGCGCCGGAGAGCACGGGTAGCGAGCCACCTGCTAAATGCTTCGTATAACATTGATTCCTGCAGTGCGCGAAGCCCCTGCGCACTGCTCTCGCCGAGAAAGCAATTTCTGCAGGTTTTGTGCTAACTGTTAAGACTGAACACTTGGTCTCATGAAGGAACCATATAGTTTGCATTTGTTTTAATTTCCAAGCACTAGTTTAGGCACTCGGAAGTTTTGTCAGTTTTATCATATTCATCATGATGATGCTTAATGTATAACTTCGGTACCTTTAATTTTGTCCCCACCAATTGTTACCATCGCTGGGCGTTTCTGAATATATTTTGTAAACATAAAGACGCTTACCTTTCAGTGTTTGATACCTGTTTGTCCCTTGAAGCGTACGAGCAAACAGGTTGCTGTAAAATGTTAAGATTATTACAATTGGGTTACGTTGCAAGAGATACAACCGTGGTAGAATAATTAAACAACAACGTATCCTACTTTTTGGCATCTTGATTATTCCGTTACTACAACATGTACCTCCATGTATTTCATGATGATAGGCATCCTACGTGTATGCCAGTTTACCATCGGGCCCCGCCTTTAAGATAGAGCCACGCAGTTCAGAGAGCTTCTTGTATAATAATGACCATTATTTCAACCCTCGAAATTTCTAACGTAACATTCTAAGTTTTGCACTGCAAGTAGGGTAGTTTTTATTTATAGAAACTGCAGCAAGTCATTACGTCTTAAAAATGAGCACTATAACTTCAGCTATACACATGCAGTCGTGTGTGATGCCGGTAGGTTAGCAGCATATTCGCACAGTTGTTATTCGGTATCGAGCACAGGCTTTCCTGTGGAGCCTTCCGCTTTATTCGGACCCCTTCACCTTCTTGTGCTTAATATTATGAGTATAGGGCAGCAGTGACAAAAGGAGACGACTGCCCACCGTAGTTGCATGATCCTGACTCTTAAAGCTCTTTCCTAAATCCCGTTAGACAAACAAGCCTGCGTAATACTTATGGCTACCTTCACTTGAGCATAACAGAATAAAATCAACAAACGTTCGGTTGTATTCAGTTGCAGGTCCGTCAAACACGAGTGTCAATGCCACACCATCCCAAACCTCTGAAGAACTTCCTTCGCACGGAAAATTTGATGGAGTAGGAAGCAGGTACGCGTGCGAAGTAGGGCAGGTAGCATCCCGTGGAAAAATAAACGCCTTGACTTGGAGGACAGCTTGAGGTCTAGAAGATCATTATTGTGGCATGCCCGAGAGTGATTGTGAGTCAGCGGTATAGGTTCCCGGATCCGATGCACTGCTAATGTGATAACTTCACCAGCCTATGCATGTTTTGGCAGATTTGGAATATTTTGTTTTTTTTTTCAGTTCCATCAACGCACTCAATTCAGTGCGTTCCATTGAATCAGTGTAATCGTTAGACCCCGCAAGGTATTAAATAGCGCTGACACAGTCGAAGGCGTCATGCTAGACTTGTAGATAAAGCAACAATAAATCTGTCGTTTCTGTAGTATATGTGCGCATACGCGATATTTAGGGTACCTACGGCTTGCGAATCCGACATCAAAAAGGGTGCTCACAGATGAAGTTGCACACGACGTATGAAGTCTATGAACAGAAATAATGTGCTTCAAAAAGAGTGGCCAACCTTTCGATAGGAAGACCTATCTTTGCCAAAGGCGACCTCGATACGCGAAGTAAATCCTAGTCTCCTTCGTAATGTAGTAGTGTCTAGAGATCGTAGCACCAGTGTGCACCACGTAATGACATTGCGAAATGGTATCTACCCCGAGTAAATATGTCAGTGCAGAGTGGAAAATTTTGGTGTGGTATCAGTTGTATCACACTACAATGGAACGTATTCCCGTTAATGTAGAGAAAGGACATCGCAATGGGGCGTCATTTAGTGTCATTGAAAGCGGAAATCCCCCATTTAAAAGGTTCCTATGTGCAACAGCCACAGCAAAAATCTTGTGCTTTGAGGATTCTGTTGTATTCTCGGCGGATTACTTGCCCTCAGACAGGGCATGTTTTCTCGATAGCTCAGTTCTTAGAACGTAGAACTGTTGAAGTGCTACGGGAGCTCTCAGACAGCATTGTGTTCTTGCTAAATTCGGATCGTGGTAATCCAGATGGCTTTTCTGTTCGGTAATTTCACCCTGGCACTCTACTCAGATGTAAGTAGGAGAAATCGCACCTGCAAAACATTTCTTTCCTATCAGGCTTCATCACGTACGAGAGCGCCTGTGCTGCACCGGTATTAGGCAAGGAAAAAAAGCCAAAACGTTTTAAAGCAACGCTACCCTCTTGTGCCTGTGCGGCTATCAAATCACACGGATGTGATCAAGCGCTCAGCTGCTTACAACTTGCTACTACAGAAATTTTACTGCTCAAGCTTACACTTTCAAACAAACACAAGGGCACACACTATGCGCCTCGTGGAAAACAAAACACGTTGAAGTAGAGCTGCAGCGTCATTCTCGTCGCAACGAACAAACCGTCACGGCTGAGCAAGAAGATTAAGCAGCAACACTGCCAAGAATAATAGCAAGCATTAGGCAAAAAGACAAACTTTCGCATTTCGACTTACTTGATTGAGCGGACTGCGGTTATCAATGCCTGCCTACATTTCTCTTCATACCTGTTCAACGAGTCGCCGAAACTCGAGAATACGCAACCTCAAATACTAAACGCGCACGAAGAGAGCTAACATGAGGCCACGCCCTTTCGGTACGCTCACTCTTCGCACAAGGGGCATATTAGCTCTAAAGCAGGGTGTGCGGCTGCGTATGTCCTCAGCCGTGCTTACAGCCATGCGCAGCCACGGCTCAGACGCGCGCCATAAATTGTGAAGCGCCAACTTACAGCATTCCCCTCACCCCAGCCCCTCCCGCGCACTTGGTGGTTGTTACCGCGCGCGAGCTCCCGTTCCCTCTCTCTCTCTCTCTCTTTGCGTGCATGGCAAGGGGGTCATGAAGCCACCATCTCTCTTCTCTCACCCTCGCACACTTTCACGCACACCTAAAACACAATGTATGGGCCACGATAGCATCTTATCGCACTTGGACTTAGTACGGAACAGGATTCGGCGCCACAGCGGCGGTCGCTCTGCTGCCGCCGCTCACAATTTGAGAGGTGCATTTACGAGCAGACGCTTGTAATTCAATCATTTGACCATCAGCGTCCGCGGACGTTTCCATTTATTGTATCGGTATTCCTTTGCGGCGGAAGTGAAATTTCGCTATATCGAAATCGCACGCAAACACACATTGTTATTTGGGGTTCTAAACAGATTGTGTGTTAGGGACAAGAGGTTATAAAAAGTTAAATACTTCGGTATATCAAGAATTTAGTTATATTGAAGTTCGTTATAACGTCGCTTAACTGTATTAAGAAATAAAGCGTCCAAAAAGTGTGAGAAGCAGGTTTTTTTTGAAAATCGAGCCAATGAGAGACAGGTTACTTCGCGCTGCGCTTGCGAGATTGCCTCGCCGCGACCGACTGCAAAATCTGGCTAAAATGTTAAGAGCAGCACGTGCAGCCCGGGCACTGTGTTTTTTCACCAATCCTGAGGGGTGGTTTAGGGCCCTTATAAGTAATGGATGCCACAATCTAGTTACGAGTTTCGAGCATAATGGCAGAATTTCAACAGCCTCTTTCAGGCAGACACTGGGGCTAAGGCCGGCTCGCCAAGCGCCTACAGCAGTACACTCTTCCTGAAGCTACGTCACCAAGAAAAAGTAACCAGAGCACGTGGTTGTGCTGAGCACGCCACGTCGTGCATCCGTGCACAGCACCCCATGCTGGCGGCAGTACTTACGCTACGCGCAGCAGATGCACTTCCATGAAATCAGTGGTTTTTTGTGGTGCCCTCGAAAGGCGCAAGGGTGCGCGCTCACGCTCATATGCTCCTTTCTAGCCCTGCTACGTGGTGGGAACCTGATTTGTCATGCACCATCTTGACCGTTGTATAGCAGCCGCATCAAATTTGCGCATTTTGAAGCGCTATCAATACCTCACTGTGAATCAGTCTTTGGCAAATTGTCTAGACAAGAGCGGCCAAGTGTGAGCGTGTGATGGCAAGCGTACATGTAGCCTGAGCTTAAGTTCCGCATCTTTAGAGACTACCTGATTGGTAAAAACTAATATAAGGTGGAGAAGTATGAGAGAGGCCTTTGCCCTGCAGTGGGCGTAACCATGATGATGATGATGATGATGATGATGATATACGTTAGCGAGGCCCGATGGCTACGAAACCAATAAGCCATGTGGTCAATGCTTTATACCTACCTGGGCGAGCATGGCCGAGAGTGAGTAGACGATAGTCGACTTTCTTCGGAAGTATGTGATTCTTAAGGAAATTAGAAACGCAGACCTGGCTACTTCAGCTTGTTTAATAAACTGCGTGAATAAGTCTAAAAATTAAAAGCGCGAATAAGAGCGCTGATCTAAATACGATTCCTAATTCATGCCAACTATCGGCTATTGGAGCGCTCTTTGGTAATCTGTCCACCGGCTGCAAGCGGCAGCCGCGAGCCACCCCGAAACAGGTGAGGAGAGGGCCTTTGTCAAAACAAAAAATCAAGAGTTTGCGCTCTGCTTGTGAGCCTTACGAGCCACGCATGAATGAGAAATTTGAGGTTCACAGTGGAATGTTTTTTTTTTTATTGCACGAAGACAGAGGGGTGGTTCAAGGCCCGCTTTAACATAAACAGTTTTTCTTAGATAACCCGTACCCTGTGTAAAAAAAGTGCGGGGTCGAACTTCAACTGAAATTATGGGTTTTAGGTTGCCTCCAACCAGCGACTAGTAGGTAAGGAGTATTTTTATTGTCGACCAGTAAAGCCTGGGTTAATTACTGCACTCCATATATAGGCGCAGTAGTGAAAGCGCCTGTATAACTCTCACCGGCGCTGCCACGACAAAATATGTCGGCCATGTCAGATTCGGCGAGCGGTCCCACTTCTTCATGTTCGCCTTCGGAATCTTTATTTCTTGCGCACGGCAACATCACTTACACCCGTATTCAAAAAAGCGTCTTAACTTGAAGCTCAGGCTTGACTTGGTTTAAATGACGCCTGTCGTGAACGCACAAAAGGAAACCCAATGAGCATCTTGGGCGCGCTCACACCATGCGTCATTTAGATCAAGTCAAGCATGGGCTTCAAGAAAAGATGCATTCCTGAATATAGGAATGAAGTTGGACTGTGCCGTGATGGTGCAGCGTTTGCGTAGATATTGTTGCGGCATTTCACATTTTACGGGATAGATTTCATACACCATAAGGATAGCCCAAGCAGCTAGATTGAGCTCTAAATATGGCTCTTGCACCATGACGAAGATTCCGGAACTGACCTTGCTATGTTGTTTTGTACGGGAAAAGTTCACAAGAGCAGCGTCGCCTCGCCATCATCAATCACGCCATCGATATAAATAAATAACGCCAGTCATGGTCCGCATCCTGCGAAGTTTCAACATTTATACTTGCTTAAACCGCAAAACAAGGTGTGTATATATATATATATATATATATATATATATATATATATATATATATATATATATATATATATATAATATGTACCGTTTTCTTAGGTTGGCTATCTAATTTCTGCGTGAAAGCGTATCTTTCCGTGCATCGGTCTGGCTTTCACCCAAAAACCATGTGCATCATGAACAATCCCCCAAGACTGTAATTTGTAACAGCGATTGAAAATTAGAAAGAAAATATCGAATCATTCACCGCTCCGTTTCAGTAAGTTTGTTACTACGGATGTGTTTCTACATAGCATGCAATCGTAGAAAACATAAGCAGGTTTCTTACTTGCTTAAATATAGCGCTGCGTCAATTCCAGAAAATATGTGTAGGTGTTGCTTCATGAAGCTCACCAATAGAGCTGCTGAGGAGGCTTCGGTCAGGTTTCTGTTCCTTGGATGTCTTTTGTATGGAAGTTCAGAATATTCCTGGGATGAAATATCACAATCACAATAATAACAGTATGATTACGCTCATAACACAAACGTTCTATTAGCGCATAAATAATTTATATTGTGTCTTTATTGAGTTTGCACAACCATACTTTACTATTCATCTCATTCCACAGTAGCATGTTGGAGAATATGTCAGCGCCAACAACCTTTATGCATTTAAATAAGGAGCTTCCTTTTGGCTTGATTGAAATTGTATAGGTATGCTCTAAATTGAGGCATTCTACCTCTTACAGTTGATCTTTAGATTTTCACCTAAAGAAGATGCTCGCGGCTAATGCAGCATAGGTCCAAAAGTGGCAATTTATTAGGTAATAAGTTATGGTAGTGAGGTGTAATTAATCCGTCAGATTTACCTATTTAAATGCATCTCTAGAACTGATACATAGCAGTGGATTTGAGTGTCTGTGTTCGCAATAATAAATGGTTGAATGATAAATTTAAAAATAGGAACTAGAGTCTTTTCTAGCATTCGTATGCTGACAGATGTTTTTGTACTTAGGCTTGCTGAAAGTTGTCACTGCCACTGTTGGGACGGGTAATGGCAAATTGGTGTGCACCTAATAGAGCTTTTCACATTAACAGTGGATATTATCCACGGTGCCCAAAATAATCGTGATCAACGTTTATTTTTTCGAAACGCTATAAATGTTACAATTATTATAAAGAATAAGCACGGGTTGATTATTATTGAGCGAATTAAGGCACCCTACGTAACAAATAAATAGTATTCGATAGGTAAATATACAGCACCAAATACAAAGACAATAAATACACTTGTAAATGCAAAAGTAATGTTAAATTGCAGTAAAGCACCGTGCAAATTAAGGGGTGCATTGCGTGCAGAGAATGGCATGTTGTATCCTCGTTTGATATGATTACTACATGGTCTGGAATGCTATTCCTATGTGAAAAAGGGCGACGCCATAAATATGGAGTCAATGCATGCTTTCGTTTAACCAAGAAGTTCACAAAACTGAGCACATTGTGAAGGCGCCCATGTATGCCGACTTGTGGGTGACCAAGAAGAGGGTGTGGTATATTGCACTAAATGTTCGTGTGGGGAACAGGCGATGATCTGATAACGCGAAATGCAAATAGCTGTAGTTAAATATCATTATTAACGTAACGCAGGAGGGGCGCTAAACTTCACGCGAGGTGAATCCTGCTGCTGTATAAGCAACAAGTTCTTGCGCACGGATAAATTATTCTGGGCGTAAAGAATATGTGAATGAAGTAAACTCCAGTTCCAGGGCAACTCGTATTTAATCACGTAACTTTCCTGCATTTTAATTTATGTGATTGGTACCACAATTTGCTCCGTAGATATCGGAGTCATGTAAATGAGTTAGATGCTGCTGCTAATGCGTTGGACGAGAAAGATCGAACGGAGGGAGGATATCAATATTTATGCGGTATTGTAGTAAACTTATTGCACTAACTATCAAACAGAAAAAAGAATATCGTGTTGCTAAGTTTACAGTAAAAAAAACCTTTTGAGGTAAGGGACATTCATCCCATCTTGCACAAACATTTGTTAGTTTAAGCTCAGTGAAAGACCACAACAATCTGAAAAAACTGCTGTTTGTGTGGTAAATAATGCAGTTAGAGATGCACTAACAATAGTGACGATACGATAACTCGGATTTGTTTACGCGTATTGAAATGTGCAGGAAGCAGCGAGACTCTTTTCAGGCCCACCAAAAATAACTCCGGTCAGCTTAAGCAAAAATTAATTTGCTACGTTAAACAGGATATGCACTGATAGCCGCAACTCACTCTTTGTAGTTATTTCCATTGTGTAAGCTACAGCGTAGTGTCGTAAAAGAACGAAATCAGCTGCCTTGCCTTCCTTTTTTATTATCGGGGTCAGGCTTTAATTTTCGCAAACATACTATGTGTTATCTGTACAGCAAGGCCTGTGTTGTGCATGAATTCAAGAATTGTTTTGAGATTTTTTTTTATCCAGCGATCATACAGGTCGTGGCACTATCGTGGAGGTCAGTTTGCATCAGTAAACGGTAGCGGTTACGCTTAGTGATAGCCATTCCAACACGGAAATCACACCATGTAGACAAGTTTCACCCAGAGCTAATTTCGGCCAGTTTCAAGGGACAGCCGGTGGGAGGGCCACCCCGGCCTGAACACTCCTGATCGCAACTTCCTCCACACTCGTAAGCTGATGTGGGAGGGGTCAGGCGCACTGTGGGCTACATAAGCTTGTGTCCTGCCGTAGGAAATCGTTACGGTTGTTGAGTAAGCGGGGGTGTCGAGGTCGGTAGCCGACTGATGTAAGTCATGGATTTGCAGGGTTGCGTGCCTTCTGGCCGGCTGTAAGTCTGAGATGTCGAGCTACGTGGTGTTGAATCCAGTGCACTTTGAGGAAAGTCGCTGAGTTGCGATTCAAGGTCTCTATACCGCCTCGTAGATTTCCTGTGCACTTTAAACCTTCTTGAGTCCTTGAACAGCTACTCAGGAATAAGTGATAGTAACCAAGCGTATTAGCGTAGAAAATTTAGAGAAATCAATTAATACAACGTCATTGATGATTGCAAGTTCGATCACTATAACAATGCATTTCTTTAGTTAAGGAGCACGGGTTACCGCATACTGGTTGCGCTTTTTGCGCAAATGGATGAAAGCTTTCGGGATTTTATAAAAACCACTCTTCATCGGCTATGTCATTTCTTTCTGAGTGATTTACAATTATTATATTCACAATATGTCATTACTAGCATAAAATTAATACTAATTTTATTACACTGGATTTTAAAACACCTCGTGTTTGGCGCAGCATAGCCTCAGCCGCTTTTGCGCCATTAAACACCATTTAACTAACTATTTTTGTTACAAGACTTTCACTGCGGTAAGATAACTTACCTCACTTCAACAGACTATCATTTGCTCTTATATACCTCTTCATAATCATTAGGCTCTAGTTTTGAGCCGATAATATCCCACACATTTTAACAAAGTTTTCATCTTGCAAACCACTTCGTATTTGGTAGTAAAACAATTGCATTATGAACTTACCGTGAGCACTACAATGTCTGTAACTACAACCATCAGGTCAAGGATATCTGTCTGCGTATTCCGAAGGTTCAGGTTGACCTTGATGAAGATTAAAAATGTTCAGGATTACTGGCAGCAAAATAATTAGGCACATGACGGGAGCCGCATCGTCACAAATGCATCGTTATTGTTCTTATGCAGCTCGCTTAGGAAGTGAAAGCTATTTTATGAAGCTGTTTTGAACTAGCGGTTTAATTTCCGTGCACTTTACAGAGTCGGCATGTCCGTGTATGATGCTTAGCATGGGTATTTCCAGGCACGGTTCTTTCGTGCCATTGATGCTGTTTTTCTTTGTGCTGATCGTGTTATGCACCGAATGGCCAACGAGAAAATAGTGGGCCGTGTAACCCCACAACATATTCTTGAGACACTGGTTTCACGACCACAAACATAGATAATTTTGCGCCCTTATTCAGGCGGAACGTGAACAACAATTTCTATCAAACGCGTCCAGTGTCTTCCTCTCGCACTATGGCATTCCCTGTTGTAGATTACGAAATATATGCATAAACGCCGTAGCACTCCAACTGTGTGTGTATGACAACATATTGCATTCGTTGCCATGTGCTGTTGCTGCGCGATAGTTTAGTGACGGCTCAATCTGTACATTGTCGCTGCGACGAGAGTTAAAGTCTCTGTGGTACAGGTTGCGGAAAGACCTTACAGTTTTTTTATGCCTTATGGCAGTGTCAAGGCATAGCTTAAATGCGGCCACGCCATGAAAGAATACCGCTGTCAATGACAACTCTCATCATCAGCGTCATGGTATTGACGCGTATAGCAAATAAAGGTTTGATCAAACAAATGATGACGCCCTAAGACAATCGTATTATGAATCCAGGCACCTTATGATCGTACCCTTCGAACATGTGTCGTCATTGTCACAGAGCTTCTGTGTTTTTTAGAACGCTTTACTTGAAAGGTCCCAAAGACATCAAGCAGGTTATTGCAGTATCCACGTTGTCTAGAAAGTACGGCTAAATGCAGATAATCCACGTGCAAGTGAAATACAGCATATCTGCTAATCTAACGATAGAAGTCTCGGTTTGGATGTTAGTGGAGACATTCAGACTGCATGTAAAATTTGTGTTTTACATAAAATTATAAAGAAACGGTTAGGGAAGTTGTGCTCCATTGGCGAACCAATGAAAGCAATCGCAATGTCCAGGGTGGAGCTATTCTTCAGACGGTTTCTTAGGACTAGGAAGGAGGGTGAGATGCTGCAATAATAGACTTGAGGGAACTAATACTGCGTAAAAAAAGAAACTCCTGGGCTCAAAATACGCAAAGTGCGTCGAGCAGCACATCGCCTGGCACTTTTGCATGTATTCGCGGGCTTCTTTCACGTTCCGGAAATCTTTATGTAGCACGTACTGAGCAAGAGAAAGCTGCATCGAGAATTTTTCATGTTGCTCTACGATTTTCTCATTGACACTTTTTATATAATTATAGTATTAGGGAATTTGATCATTAATACTGCTTATCTAATATGGCGGAAAGCAAAAAATAATCGGAATATCTCCAAGCAACCACAAATAACTTGATTATAGTTGAGTTGATAGTTGAGCTGAATATATCTTTTTTGACCTATGATTCAGATTACATGAATTGATGATCCTGCTTCCCGCTTGGTTGTTGTGCTGTGAAGGTTACTGTTTTCTTTTTTCTGGGAAAGAGTTCTACCAATCACGAGGTAAATCATTTGACGTTACGCGTTTGGGAATATCGCATAATTCACTGTTACAATCTCACATTTGATGCAGTAACTTCTGTGTTCATGTTCCAGGAAAACCGTAAAGCTGTGAAATATTCTCGAAGGCTACATGAAAGTCGCCGTGCACCATCTAACTTCAGGCTTCAAGAATTTTCCACTGAGCACGGACACGCAGCTGATCATATCAGCAGGGCCACGTTAAAGTTATTGCGTGATCACTACTGCAGTGTCTCTCGCATAGATTCTATTGGGTATAAACTTTACGAGCTACCTGTTTGACGCTCAATTTCGTGAGACGACCCAGAAATATTGCCAAATACGTAGAATGCCAGCTAGATACAAACTTTCAACAGTTTGAGCTGTGACGACACATTGCATCACACGTAATTATGATTGGAAGATGCCACGAGAACAAAGTTAGGGCATCAGGAGTCTAATCTAACAACCTGGGATACCGTCCGACAGTTTCTCAAAGGCGTTCACAAGCTTCGTCTGAAGAGCTTCAGATGACGCAGATGATGAAATTTCGTTTGAATCCCGAGTGCAGTCGCGTTTGCACACTTCGCCATTTTTACGAGACAACCCGTATTTTCTGTCACGCTGGCCCAGACATGTCTTAGAAGGCACATTTGTGCCTCGAGAGGTGGTGTAAATAAGAACGATTCGCCACACTGGGCCGACAACCGCCCATGTATGGGGCAAACCTTCTGACAGAGGTAATGAGAGTTGAGAAGACGCCCGAAATGAGCAAAGGTGAATCAAATTGTCGCACGGTGCGAGAGTACACAGAAGTTCAAGCCTTCTTTTGCAACAACCTTCGACAGCGAATAAGAACAGGTTTTCGTAAAAACTACGCAAGTTGTTTTCAGCGTTGCTGCGCCAGGTTGCTGTAGTTATACCAAGATTATTCGCAAACGAATCTGACTGTCGCTGGGACTCCCTGCGCCGCAACAACGTAAACCGGAAGCGTTGAATTCATGGCCGTCGTCTCGTTCCTCCTTTGCGCCATGGCGACAGTCCCATAACTCGATCATTCAATCATAAACCGCTGCTGCTGCACTAGCCCAGTCACATGTAGACGCGCGCAATACATAAGCCTTATACAAAAGTTCGTTAGTTCTTTGTGTAAACGATTTATCATTTCGTCTTTGAACTCCCAAAATACCACATGCTTTCGAGTGATTTAATTTATATGACGATTCCAGAGCAATTCTAATAAAAATAAAGACGCGAGGGCATTGTTTTCATTAATTGTATCCGAATTTCTACCTTTGATTTCGCAATCAAAGATATTAGGACATTTTTTCTAAAGAGCATAAAAACTATTTTCTGTAACTTGCATGGAAGAACGATCACACCATCAGGAAATTATGTTTATTAGTACTATTTGTTTTGAACACATATACACAGGTATTAGGAAAGGGAAAGCGAGGAGCAGGCTGGCAACTGCCACCGGAAGGGGCACAACGCCTGCCTGCTCTTCTGAAGGGAGGTGACAGCAACACAGAAATAGAAGATAGGAAGGAGGGGAGGAAAAAGGAAAGAGGAAAGGAGAGCAACAGGACACTGCAACAGGACAAATCTAAAGACTAAAGTAGAACTCTGCAGCCAGAATTAAAGTGACGCCGCGTCGAACAGCCTCCACAATTCTCAACCGCATCCATGGCTAGTTCGCTATGCGGCTAGTTGTGTTCTCCATGATGAGACGCCAAGTAAAGCTGCATGTAATCACCGTTTCACCGTTAGTCGGTTCACAATATACAGTGTAAGGTGTTTGAACTCGCCAGCTCCCATCTTCGAAGGAAGAAGCGTTAGGGTACAGTACTGATCACACACAGTAGGGCCCGTCACTGAAGGTCATGCTACTACAGAATGTTCAATGTTCATGCTAAAACATGAACCTAAGTTAGTTCGTTCTATAAAGGTTAGTAGGGCGCGATGGGCCTGATCACGTTTAGATGCACAGCCACTGGGACATAAACATAATCTGGAAACTTTTCAATCTCACTTGTTCGAAAAGTTTCCAGATTATGTTTATGTCCCAATATATATACATTCATCAACGTCGATAATATGATCCTAGAGCACATACTCGTCGACATATAGTTTGATGTATGATGTAACATCTGTAAGTATATATTATTTTAAATAAAAAAAGGATTGGTTTATTCGCTGAGCCAGATAGCACACCTGAAGTCACTTCAGTTTCTCTTTAATGTATCCCTTGAATACCACCCCCCTGGCGTCGTAGGTGAAAATATTAATTTATGTAATATATTGCGAACCTGGTTGTATTGTATCTGTGCGATTTGTCTAGCAGTAACAAGTGCTGGAGGGTGCCGCACGCTGCTATAAAATCCACAAAGTTATAGTCAAACGAGAAAGGTTTACGTACAGTACCATAGCTACGTCATATCTGAGTTGAATTATTTGAGTTATAGAAGAATAACCGTAGTGGAAACCACGCTCTTGAGTAATATGTAAAGGATATTTTTTCAGATGATCCATGATAGGCATAAATAAAGTTGCGTTGGAGCGTTTAGACGTCGTAATTTTTAAGTAAATTTGTCGGTGATTTCTTGTAATGATGCGGAGCCCAGATTTTTGCAGCAGCACAGGATTCGCTGTTTTGCAGTCCGAAGGTGGGTCTCTATCATCTAGCGACCTTGAAAGAATAATGTACAGATATTTTGACATTGGGTGAAGACCAACGGCGAATATCTCAACAACCTATGGTTTGGATTAGCCGGTGGATCAACAGCGTTTGATAATAAGTGGCAAGGGAGGGGAAGCGCAGTCCAGGAGAGCTTAATATTAGGTGATTCTAGAGACATTACGAAATTAGCAGGTGGAAAGAGGAATCAGCTAGCGCAAAACTGGGGTAGACCGCTGAGAAAGCCTTCCTGCTGCAGTGTACGTAAACATAGGCTGCTGGTAATGATGATGATGATGGTGATACAACGATTATTTAGACATTGAGCGTGCTCATAAAGAGATGTAGACATTTAGTATGTCAGCTCAGCCTCAAGCTGTCGATGCCTTAAGAATGCAGAGTGCTTTTTCTACCCGCCACAGTTGCTCAATGGCTAAGGTGTCGGGATGCTCAGCACGAAGTCATGGAATCGAATAGCGGCCGCGGTGGTCGCATTTCGATGGGGGTCAAATGCGAAAGCAGCCGTGTACCAAGATTTAGGTGCACGTTAAAGAACTCCGGGTGGTACAAATTTTCGGAGTCCTCCACTATGGTGCGCCTCATAATCAGGTCGGGGTTTAAGCACGTAAAACCCCACAGTTTAATTTTTTCAGCACTTTTACTAAATTACATTGATCGAACAGCGCACATTCCATGGCTTGACCTCCTGGATGGCGACAAAAAAAAACACAGTTCGTATCTTCTACGCTTGGCTTGAACACTGATCTTCGAAAAGAATTCAAGCACGCGGCCTTCTCGAGATCAAGAGGTGGGATCGATAACTGCCCTTTCGAGTTGTTTTTGATGAATGTCCCTAACGCTTTTGAATTATGTTGTATGCGCAGGTCGACTGTGTCAAAGAATTGGTCTTTCGTTTGTATTATCGTGTCCTCCATTGCTTTGCTACCTTGATACAGTAGTGTTTTTCTTCCTAGCGATGAATATTCTTTAAAAAACGTGCATGAGCTTCACTTCACTTCACTTTATTACCTTTAAGGACCCCAGGATGGGGGTATTACATAAGTGGTGGGTAGCAAATAAGAGAAATCAAATACACAAGGAAAGTATGTTTAGGTACTAGTTTGCTTGCTGGTAAATATGTTAACTATATAGTTCAAAAACGTGGATGGGCAGGTGATTCCGGCGATGTCGTGTGCAAGGCCGTTCCAGTCCAAGGGTGAACGTGGGAAGAATTATGCGGCAAAAGTGGTAGTGTGCGCACATGGACGGGCGAATTGAAGGGGATGACCAATGCGGAGTGAAATACATGCAGGAGGACTGATGTAGGGTGGATGATGAAGTGAGCTGTAAAAAAACCTAAGAAATAAGCACATAGTAGCGATCTGACGCCGACAAGCCAGGGTTGTTAAGCCGCACTCTGGTTTTAACGATGATATACCGATATTATATATAGAGCATGAATGAATGAATCTTGTGGCACGGTTCTGTACTGATTCTATACAGTTTGTTAGATATTTTTGGTTAGGGCTCCAGATGGCAGAGGCATATGCCAACTTAGAGCGTACGAGTGACTTGTATGCAAGCAATCTAAGGTTTGATGGCGCCAGACATAGATGAGCTTTTAGGAAACCAATGCTTCTGTTAGCAGATGGTATCACTCTAGTGACATGCGCGTTCCAAGTTAGATGGTTAGAGAACGTTACGCCTAGGTATTGTAAGACTGTGTTAATTCTATCGTGACGTGCGAGATTGTATAAGGGAACGGGAGAGGATTACGTTTTCGATGAAATAACATGAGTTTGCATTTATCTGGGTTTTGTTCCATGAGCCATTGGTTACACCAGACTTGGACGCAAGTTAAATCACTTTGGAGAGTTAGTTGGTCAGGGGGGTTACTGATTGTGCGATAGATAACACAGTCATCGGCAACGATACGAACTTTACAGGAGACCTGTGTTGCTAGGTCGTTAACATATATTTAACATAGAAGGGGATCAAGGACCGACCCTTGCGAGACGCCTGATGCTACTGCAAAGGACCTAGAGGCTTGATTATTAACGTGAACAAATTGGGTATGGTTTGCCAGAAATTCTTTTGTCCACAGCAGTACGTTATGATGCAAGTTTAACCAAGAAAGTTTTAGTAGCAAGCGCTTATGAGAAAGCTTGTCGAAGGCTTTCGCGAAATCTAGGAAGATTGAGTCAGTTTGAAGGTTAGAACCAAGGGCCATGTGCAGGTCATAGACAAAAATAGCCAATTGTGTTCCACAAGGTAGGTTCTTACGGAAGCCGTGTTGAGAAGGATGAAAGAAATTAATAGAGTCAAGAAAGTTCATTATGATACAAGAGATTACATATTCCATGATTTTGCTTGAGCTTGTCGTCTGCATTGATGTATTTTGCGCACATCTTGCGTGAACCAAAGCTCACATGCACTTTGTCATGAAGGCATTATCCATGACCGCACACGCTGGTCACGAAGCTAAAAAAAATTGTATCTAAATGTATTCCATAATTTTTGCATTCAAAATAAACCTGATAAAGTTTCAAAATTATCGTTGTACTTGCCTAGAGCAATTGTTATCTCTGCTCTACGTGTATTTTCGTAGGTATAGATGCGTGTTTTGAGCGCTGATGGTAACTAATACGCATTGTACGTTCATTTCAAGATGCAATGAACAGTGGTCACTTGCAGCGCGTAGTACAAGCGCTGACCGAGAAGATGCGGATAAATTAGAAAAATAAGATCTAGTATAATGTTTTGGCGCTTTTATCCGACGCCAATTGTTGAAAGGAGAAAGAATGCATGTTTCTAATTTTTTTTTACTTGAGCCACTGATGCCAGATTGTGAAATGTTGCCCTGGGACAAAGGAACCTCCGACCCGTCGAAGGCTCCTGCTATAACCAAACTCTCCTTTTTTAATATTATATTGCTGCACCCAAGTGCGCCATCTTGCCTATGGCGCTACTAGGTAGCTAATGGAAGCAACATACGATTCAATATTTGCCATTTCATCACGTTTATCTGGGTCCACACGACTTTGCATGACCCGACATCTACTTCAAAAGCGCAAGAAGCAATATTTTCCTGAGCCAGGATGAAAACCAAGCACCAGTGACAGTCGCGACCTATTCGGTAAGTAACGTAATTGGAGCAAAACAGCTCAGCTTTAATTCTGAGCTTAATATTATTACAGGTATTGTTATTTATACAAGACTAGTCGAGTCAGCAGTCTTATTTTGGAGGCTTCTACAAATTGAGAGTAGTAACGATAAACTTGAAGGTTTATGTTCCATTACGTCACTTGCGTAACCTTTATAGGTAAATTGTAGTAGACATACTTTAGTTGTTTCTTTATAATGTTTCTTTATACGAAGCATCACCTATTATCAAAAGTTTATTGTTTTTGATTTAAACCCTCATTAATAGGGCTCCCTATTATTTCAACATTGAAGCAAAACAAGGATTCTCAAAGTTGCACCAAAACGGGCTTGCGAGAGGCTGTTACTGCTCACGCCACCTGGCGTGAACGTTAAGCACCTAATTTGATATGCGCGTACTTCAAACCGATTTGGCTCCATTAACGTCTCTCATGGGGCAAATCGGCCTTAACGCAGACCTTTCCACAATTAAGGATGGAAAAAATTTACTGTGTGGGGCGCGGAGCTCACCCACACTTCGCTGTCGTAATCAGTCGAACAAGAGAAAATGTTGAAAATCTAATGATCCATTTTCATTAGAGTCTACGACTTATCACATTTTCTTCATGGTTGCCACCGCTAAGCTAATAATATGTCCTAAAATGCATGTTTTAATTTAAAACGGCTGTTTTTAAATAACCATAAAACTTTTGCCGAAACACCTGCCGTATGCTCTGCCACATCCTACGAACTTATGTTCCGAATTCCCTACACCGGCGCCTGTTATGTGGCATGAATACACCTAAAATTTGCTCTTTATACACTTCAATGCAGGAAACCTAGTGTGCCACATCAGAGCTAATTCGTTGTAATGCGATTGAGTTGCTCATAAAGCAGCACTATTTTAACTGCTTTACAGCAAATACGAGTAGAAATGTCGTAAATGTGAATGCCTAATTTATTGTTCTCTATCTTGAATAAAAATACACAGACTAAAATACACAAGTACTTTATCTGCTACACAAGCTTTCTTAAGCCGCTGGTTTAAACCATCAAGCGCAGAAATAGTAATAAGACCTTGTGTTGCTACACTCGGCAATCAGGTCCTGAAATTAATTGAAATTTACTTACGGCAGCGAATAAGACGCGCAGGTAGTCAACTAGTTGTTGGTGCTGGTGATCAACTGTTTCCTGGAAGGAAGCAGCTAACTCGGAACTTACAACGACCGCTGTTTCGACTGTTCCGTACATCGGACCTGAAAATTAAGAGTACGATTTATTCAAATACGAATTTAGGTCACCGTCAATTATTACATGAGGATGATGTGGACAGAATATTTGAGCTTTGAGCTCTTCAAGGACAAGGGAAAATTTTCCAGCTTTACTTTACTGATGGGAGTCAACCAGTGGTTGCTTGACACTCGAACTGCATTGTGAAAGTTTTAATATTGCACTTTATACTTTCGAAGGATACAATGGTGTACTTTATAACGAACGCCAGGCACTCATGGCAGTAAGACACAATACTTGTCCTAAAACAGATATGCAACTCTTTGGAACTTCCTAAACCAGAAGGGCTTGCCAGCCGAACAATCAAACCTAACACACTTACTCAAAAGGCATACTTACACTTTCGGTGGCAAAATTGGAAAGATTGTTTGTTAGAGAGGTTTATTTAATATTCAAGTGTGTGACACGCGGAGAAAGGCTTTGGTATTTTGTCGACGATTTATAATAATGGATTTTCACGATGCAAAGGCCAGTTCCAGCCAAAGAAAGACAAGCACTTGGTGCAATGAGTGGACATTGTCACATGATGACAGTGGAGCACGCCAGTGCAGTGGTCGGAAGCGTGCTTTTGATCACATTTTGCGCATGTGAGATGGCCTTCGCAGCTTTGGGAGCCAATCTTTGACATTTGAAACATCTACGTGGATTTGGAATGAATGCTTTTACTCGTGTTCTCGTGCATCCTGTATCGAGAAATTCTCGCAGTACACTTGTAGCAAAGATGAGAATGAGATGTTTTGTATAAATTTCTTTGTTGTGCCGCTTGATGGCTATTCTTTGTACTTTGACAGCATTGTGTTCGTTCCATCCTTCGAGTACTTCTTCACTCAGATTCAAAAGATCAACATCTGATATCACACTTCTGGATGTGTTCGTAGAGCGATGTGGGGTCACTCTGATTTCGACATCACCAAAATCCAGAATATTGGCAATCTGTTCATGTTGGAGCTGCTAACTTACTTCAAACCGTAGATCCCCACTAGCCATGTTAGTGCTTTTGTATCCAGAACCCAGCACATCGGTAAGAACTTTCGCAGTGGTGAATGGGGAAAGGGTTCTTACTGTCTTATCGGGTACTGACTATGTATGACGTAGTAGCACGGGAAAGATTCCTTGTGTTGGGCAAAAAATTAAAGAGTTTCTTCGGTCGGGGAATGGAAGTCGGGAATAGCTGCTTAAGTCCATCAATAATTATTATCTTTCGGCACCTATGCCAGCCACCTACCATCGAGCCCAACCAGGGACCGCTGCAAGACCCAAGGGAAACGCAGACGCCAGCTGTACATAGCTACTACAACCTAATATAATAGATCCAAGGTTGGATGAACAACACCAGGTTAACCCTTGCTGCCTGGAAAATGGGCAGTAAATGAAGTGAGAAGACAGAAGAGGTGGAAAATGTGAGAAAAAGACGAAGGTTCGAGTGAGCGAGAAAGACAGGCAAAGGGAACTACCGATTTCCCCCGGGCACATCAGTCCAGGGGTGCCGTCTACTTGAAGCCGAGGCCAAGGAGGTGTGTTGGTGCAGCCGAGGGGCAGTAAAGGTCCAAACACCCGGCATTGGGTCAACCACCGGAATCCCCTTTTTTCCAGACACCGCTAAGCCACGCGCGGTTAGACGCGGGAGGGTCCAACCCTCGTGTGCTCGGGTACGTGGTGTCGTGACACACCAAACGCCTGCTGACGCAGACGCCCCTGCGAGGCGGTGTTGCTTTCAGATATTGCGTATTGCAAATACAATGTTGCTGTGACGTTTGTATATTAGTGATATTTTACGAAGGGTAAAGGAATAGAATACAAAAGCATTTAAGATTTCATTCAACAGTCACTGAAAACTTAAGCTTATTGATGACCTCTGCTCCTGTGACAGTCCGTTTCTTGCAATATAATCCACTTGTATGACTTCCTCGGCAAGATTTTTGTTATAATTTTCTGAACTTTCACCAGAAGCGCCCGCCTATTGATCCCCTATGCAAGTTATCCTACTTTCAGTGCACAGCTCACCTTGTTTCACAAAACCGTATACATTGTATTTTTGTTCATGCTTCATTGTGGGCAATATTGAACCTATAATAAGATTTTGTATAGGTTATCTTTCTTTAATAAAAGAATATTGCTAAAATGTTCAATTGATCTTTATTTGCTTCAGTTTACCGAAAATTGCTCAAATTGTGATTGAAAAGAAAAACAATGTCGCCTTTGCCGGTGGCAAGAACGAGAATGGGAGGAATAATACGAAGGCACACATGATCGTTGTTTTTGTTTATTACCTGCAATTGTCCCGGACACACAAAAATATTTAGCCGAAACACAAGCGAAAACGCCGTATGTGCATAAACATAGGCCCAGCGGACAATATGTAGTGTACCAGCATTCATTTCTTTGTTACGCTACAAGGATGCATTGTATTTGAAATGGTATGTATTCACAATTTAAGCCATTTCTTTCAGAAACCTAAACGAAACAATCACCAGTTATGACGAAAAACGCAGTGGCACTGGCAAAGTACCTGCTATGTTTGACACTTCTAGAAGTTTAGCGTTGACTAGATCAAGAGATCAGGCAACCAGCAAAAATTTGAATATGGAGGTCTACTCTGGGACCTCCTGATGCTGTATATAATATGTAAGCCCGTTTTTTGTACATGTCATAACAACAATAAACTTGAACTTGAACTTGGCAGCACCGGTTTCTGGAAATTGGCGTACTGTGAAAAACAGTATCATTCTTCAGAAATTACTCATAAATGAAATTGGTGTTTTAATTTCAGAATTATTGTGGGATCTAATCGCATAGCAATGTATTAAAATATTTTATAACGATTTTATTCCAAGGCAAAAGTTATCACTGCAAACGTATTTTGACCACTGAATATGACTCCTAGCAGAATATGAGATCCAATAAAACATCCACCCTGGATTCAAACATCTTCATTAACGATCTAAATACAGTAGTCATACCACAGTGCCGTATCGCGCAAAAAATTTTGTTTCTACAACATCTAAATGTGATAAATCGAAACGAAGACGAGGATATTAGAACATGGCACACACAGCGCTCTGCTCGTCCTGACAGTTGGTATTCAAATATCGGTGATCAACCAAGAACGCATTTTCTAACATTTCTCTTCCATACCAATCAGCAGACCTAGCTAAAGTCACACAATTATTGGTAATGCACAATCAAACTTTAAATGTTACTATTCCTGTTAAATATGCTGCGCAATAACTTCGATATTGTTTCAATAAACTTCTTTCCAATGATTGAGAACCCCGTAGCACGTAATTATTAGATTTTTTTCATATATTTAATAGTAAAGCATGTAACCTTACAGCACTGAAAGTACATTCTGCGCATAACTGTCGGATTAATGTTATCACCTTGAAATCATTGCAAATCTGGTCTTTTGGCCATTCAAATCGTAATATATTGTTGAACTATTCCGAATATGCAATAGTTCGGAAGCCTCGAATTATCGCTGAAGGCAGCCTCTTTTCTTGAAAGTGATGCTATCACATTCACCTGGTATTTAGGAAAGCTGTTGCTAAACTAAAGGCATCGTACTGAAAATGTAGTGATAAAGTCGGAAAGTAATATCTCAACCGCGTAGCGGGATCAAGCAAAGCGTTTATCGTGTAAGCTCACCTGAATCAGTTGTGGTTTCTGGAATACATTTTCCAGAGACCCCAATACCATGGGGGCCTAAATCTGAAAAATAAATTTAGCCAATGAATTTCACCACTAATTCGTCTACGTCCCCAAGTATTTTGTGCCAAGCTGCAAAAGAACGTGTGAGAAATGTGCTAATACTTCGAAAGGTAGACTTGCTGTTCTCGCGGGCGAAAGCCTTAAGCAAGGCCACAATTCTCAAAACGTTTGCATTAGTCGGAACTAATAATTTTTTGCCTTCTCATTTATCTCCTCTGCAAGGCTTTATAATATTTATTGTTTGAGTTCGTTTATATTGTAGCTGAACATTCGTAGCAGTGGCATACACTTGTGTTTAGTACTGCAATTTATCGGGCCAGTTGGCGTTGCGTAATAATTATTTCGCTGGGCCAGAAATATCATGAAAACAGACTGGCTGTCCTTGTTGTCTAGCAACTCTTTTTTTACCGAGAAATTGTGGCAGCTACGCGTAATTATCAATAATGAACAAAATATGACGTTCTCATAAAGCTTTGATCTAGTTGACGTAGTGAAGAATCAGTAACGTTATATATATTTTAATTTCGGCTTTGCTTCATTTTTGTTACTAATTTCCGAACGATGCTGATATTAAATTGGCGTTGTGATAGAGGAAGCATATATATCAACGAAGAGCACAGTTTATTGTGGCAAAAGAAACTATGACCACTGGAAGCATTCACTGTCGCAGGCTGCAATAGGATAGTCATCAGTTGTCAGGTAATTACTCTCATGTTGCCAATTGCAAGATCAGTGTAGGTAAAACCTCAACTGTACTGATTTCATCTAAGCGAAAAAACATATTTGTGTGACTTTGCAGAAACGCACCCTAAGTTCCAACGATGTTGTTTCCTTTTAGCATTTGCGAGATAATTTGAGGTATCTGAACAGCGTTTAAAAAACGGTTGGATGCTTATAACCCTTTTTGAAACTCTTCCTGCGTATGTTCTATGCAGCGTACATCTGTGATTGGTATCAGCTGCATACCGGCATTAGATATTTTTTCTTACTACGTGATATCTTCAGTAATGACGCGAGTAAATGTTAGTCACTATAAAGAATACTCCAATTAGTAAGCTTTCGCTGTAAGACTAGGGGAGAAAATACGCACTTTATATTGGTGCAATGCACATAATTTAAAAGGAAGCAGAAATGATGTAACAAAAATTAGCATTTTTTTCTATTTTCTTGACGTTTCCGAAATTAAGTAGTTTGGACAACGAGATAACTTCCCACGAACGTGGAATTATGGAAGAAGATAGGGTAAGAGTACGTGGGCTCAATAGTTACTTGCAACACCCCTAATCAGGCTACAATCAGGAATGTTTTTGCGAATCATTACAAATAGATTCGCCCACCCTACATTAGCTAAATGTAAGCTCGAAGAAACGTAGTTTTTTTCGAAGGCATTGCAAAGAGTAACGCTTTTCGGCACACTGGGTGTTTTTACGTTGCTCTGCCAAGCTTCCGCATCGAAGTAAACGGCGGCCTTGGATTCGCCATCAAGTCACATAGACAGGTGGTTGAACCGAGAAAAAGTCCCGTTTGGCAAGTTGTTTCATCTCTTCCTTTTGAATTCGTTAGACAAATGATTAGCCAAGAACAACGGTAGGTCTTCGCGGGGCCGGCGCTCTGGCCCCCTTTAGGGCAGCGGGGTTGGTGTGGTGTGGCCCTCAACATGAAAAAAAAAGGACGTTTCATGCCAAAGTTAATTCAATTAGCAGTGAAACCATGTAGCAACTTTCACTGAACGGTCATGCGGGCAAGGTGAATTTATATTCAGGGAAGAATATTTCAATATATGAAACATAGGTACCATTGAACATGCCACCGCATAAACATGAATCATTTAGTCTTCTTAATTTACACGTACCACGAGGCACGAACCCAATGACCTAAGCTCTGTCAAAGCGGTGCATTTACCAGTGGCTCCGATCTAGTAGCACTAACTGCAAGACACACCTTGACTTCGGTTAGGGTCACTCAAACGTGGCACGTAATCTCAGCCGCACACCTGCTGACTTAAAATGGTGTCATAGAAGTTTGCTGAAGTGGGGTACACATCATTTTAGAGATGCCCAGTTACCCAAATTGACGTGAAACAAGGTGCTTTAAGTTCACCAGATTAAACTTCAGTCGAGTTCAATATGTCCGCTAGCTTCCAAGTTCGCATCAAATAAGTGGTTTGTTGCACATATACACATCCCCAGAGCCAATTACCCAATCCCACAACCCAGTGACCAAAGTCGTTTCAAGAGCACTCTTCTAAGCCAGTTCCATCAGCACAGTAGGCCGAAGAGCTACTCGTTAGACTATGAACTATCCTGCTACAGAAGGTTATCGGGAAAGCCATTAGATAGACATATAGATATATAGATAGTCCCCAGGAATTTTGTGACGAAATTCGTACCCTAAACATGATGGCCTTGCTATATATATATATATATATATATATATATATATATATATATATATATATATATATATATATATATATATATATATATATATATATATATATACACCGTCTCTGGCAACAGAGACGGTGCCAAGAGCGGCATTCATGGCGGCATGCGCAGTGGAAGGCGGGGGAACGGCCTGGCTGCGCTTCGGAGGGCTGTTCTTGCGACGGAGGATTTGGAGCAGTCGAATGTGTTATTTAGAAAATTCTTACATTTCTGTTGTATTGGGCAGAGTCGAGGCAATTCACAGGTATGCCTCAATGAGAGCAGCCCCATGTTTTAGAAAGATTCGCCAAAGATAGGCTGGGTATATATATATATATATATATATATATATATATATATATATATATATATATATATATATATATATATATATATATATGTATATATATATATATATATATATATATATATTCTTTCGACGATGACTGGTGGAACAGAGACGGTGCCAAGAGCGGCATTCATGGCGGCATGCGCAGTGGAAGGCGGGGGAACGGCCTGGCTGCGCTTCAGAAGGCTGTTCTTGCGATAGAGGATTTGGAGCAGTCGAATGTGTTATTTAGAAACTTCTTACATTTCTGTTGTATTGGGCAGAGTCGAGGCAATTCACAGGTATGCCTCAATGACAGCAGCCCCATGTTTTAGAAAGATTCGCCAAAGATAGGCTGGGTATGTGCCAGTCTTCAATAAAACGTTGAGCAACTTCGACTACTAAGCATGTGCCACTGGATTGTAGGATTGTCAGCGTTCGCACAATGCAGTGCTTCGAGCTTCAAGCATCTCTTCTTGGAGACCAGAGCAGATTTCACGATAGTGTGATAGATGGCGAAGCATCTCCAGAAAAGAAATCGGGAAAGGGGGCCCACCTGTCACATGTGTTTCTCAGCATTTGCAAGCATTGGTGTGTCATGCATTTCAGAGGGTGCGCGCAGGCTAAGTGGCGGCTCCACTAGATGGTGCATATTGTTTGGACAGGACTCTCTCTGCAGTAGGTGCCTTGTACATAAGGTGTTTTGATGGTGATAATACATTGTGTCGCTATTTTGTTCCAATGTTCGACGCATTACCGCTGACAATCGTCATGGAATGGGTTCTGCCGAATTGTTTTCATCATGGAATTTTTGCCATTAGCCGAAATATTAACTGATAACATACTAATGTCATTTAATTTATGCCATGTCATTCAGAAGCTGGGACACTGCTGTGTCCCACCTTTCTGACTTATAGCGATATTTGGTATTCAGTACTGAGATTCAAGGCACCGAAGTAAGCATTTCAGAAGCAGGTCAACGCGTGTAGAAAACTCCTAATCGAGCATTTTGTTGATTAACAGTTTACACTATTGTAGCATTCGTTTACTATTTAACAAGGTTCGTAGATGGTTGAGCGCTCAAGTTGGTGTACTTTCCATCAAATGGTGCAGTTACAACTGAGGGAATGACTAATATTCCTACGGAATTAAGAGGTCCTGGTGCGTGATTTTTATTGCAATTAGCATTGCATTAGAACTTCTTCCAGTTTTCTGTATGTTTGTCGGCCATTGATGTCGTTCACGCATATCTGGCTCACTGATAGTCCGCGGTTAAATGGGTGGAGCGACGTGAAATTGTGTACGAAGACACGATTTCAAAATCAACTATCGCACCAAATTCTGGCTACTCAGCATGCAACATTGGATATCTGCCAATCTTCAATGATCATTTTTCACCCAAAATTGTGTGACTATAAATCTGTCACTGGGTTTGAGCCGCTTTCGCCAAAAATGTTTGGTGCCAAAACGGGTCGCTGGATATGTCACAAAGAATATGTGCCACGCTTCAATAACCCTTTCGGACGCAATCATGTTTGTTTATGGTCTGCCCAAAGTGAAGCTAGCCCTATGTGTTGCTTCAGCTTGTATAGCGGGATTTAGTACTGTGTGGTAGATCTTTGAGTACGTTGGGTCACTGCGTGTGTCACTGTGCATGTGGGTACTTTTCATACTGATCATCATATGATGTATATAATCAGCGATTATATCCCACAAAAAATATTCAATACTAATTGTATTGTCGCCAATCGCTTCCATAAGTTTATTTACTTTCGTAAGACAGCTACAACATATCAGTGTAGAGTGTAAAAAGGAACAAGAATAAATTGTTTAGTGCAAACTGCTCCACAGCAGCTAAGCTTATTGTACAGGCCAGTTTATGGCAGACGCCTCCTATATATTGATGTTCCAGCACACTACGCATCAGTATGTCTTCCAGTTTCCTCTATTTAGCGTAGATTTGTCTTTGGTGTTCATACTACAATATAATCGTGGTGCTTGTCCAGATTCATCCTTTTGTGGATAGCACAATGTTCTCCATTTATGAGCACTGTTCAAAATTCAGTGGCTGATCTGCAATTGCTTAGACTCTAGTAGATAAGTGCTAGAACAAATATGCGGAAGTAATGATTCTCTTTGCCCTAAGGAAAAAGAAGATAAAGATGGCCCTTGGTTTCGCTAACGCAACATAACAGCCAAGTGCTGTCGTGTAAGTCTTTGTGCAATAGTAAGCATTGCAGAAAATGTACATTAGAGTTTTAAAATAAAACGCATACTTTTACCAAGATTGATGATGGCTTGTGCAAGCCTCTAACATAATAATTTTAGGTAGTACACTTCTTGAAACGACAACACTGAAGCATAAATCACATATTCGAATATGTACATGTACAATATATAATACTTACGTATTTTATTCAAGAGCCGAACCGCAACGATCAAGTAAGCAACCTCAGAGAAGCGGGAGGTATTCATTTTTAAACACATGCTCAAGGTAAGCACTGAAATGTAGAAAATAGTTGCGGCAACAACTAAAAAGTATTGCCCAGGAGAATTGGTATTCAAAAGTATGAATCCTTGTTATAAAGCTGTTGGCACGTTTTGACACATTTGCGCATGAGAAGTGAACAACGAATCGCTGTGAAAGCACATACATATGCAGCATAAAGCACCAGGATATTGTGAGCACATACATAATTTCTCTCGTATTAATTTTGGACAGATTGCATTGTTACCCATGCGATGCTTGGTAGCTTCAGTTTTTACATATTAGTAGGGTTGACAGAAAAAAAGAAACGAAATGCCTTAAATAAAATACAACACGAAACATGAAACGCCTATTATGGCAGTGTAAGTGTAGTTCAAGTTTGTTTAAACAAGTCGTTATACCCTTATTTGCTACAGTGACTTTACTAAATAAGCAGAAATAACTTTATACGAAATAAAACAATGTGCCTCAAATATTTTCAAGAGCAGCACTTGCCCTTGAGAAATGTATGCGGCAAACTAAAGGACACAAATCCTTATATTTTTAACTAGAAGTCAGAAGTCTGATAGGTCACACACATCACACAGTTTTTCCTATGTTGGCCATGCTCTTACACAACGCCTGTACTTTTCCCCCTCGACGAACAATTCACGAGCTGCGTCGCCTTCTCAGGCACTACAGGGCATGCGATACTGACGCTGTGCTACGGTCGGAAATCTTCAAAACACTTAAATGAAAGGGAGCTTTACTGAACACAATAACGTCGACTTGATTTGCAATCAAATTTTATGCTCCAGCTAAACTAAGCATTTGGAGATGCCTTTTAGGTTACCCATATGCTAACGAGACAGCGCGAAAAAGAGGAACGGCCAGCATCGGAACGACGAGGGAAATATCGCACGTCCGGAGAAGCTTGCCAATTACTTTGTCAATCGCAGATGTTCGCCCTGAATGTTAAAAGTGCAGCGATCGTCTAGTATGAGCTCACGACTCATCGCGAAATGTCAAATGCATCGAATCGTAAAACGTGGCATTAGCTACAGCCCTACTGGAGGTTTGTGCAACGAATCACTCGCTTTTACATGCTATTGATAGGAAGAGAAAATATTAGCAAGCCATGATCAAAGATACGTGTTAACGTATGCAAACGCGTAATTTATATAAAGTGAAATATTTTCTATAAAAAACTGTAAATAACATTATAACATAAAATATCGACTTTCATATTGTACATATAAAGGAAATGAAAGGGTATGAGAAGCAACTTGCCGAAGGTGGGGAACGATCCCGCAGCCTTCGCATTTCGCGTGCGATGCTCTACCGATTGAGCTACTGCGGCACCTTTCCCCATTAACTTTCTTAGGTACTTATGTTTCCTAGTAGAACCCTGGAAGTGTTAGCCACCGCCACCGCTCAAGGACCTTGGCGGCGGATGTGGAACATGCTTTCTGCCGCAAGGGTCGCGAGAGCCTGATATTTTTTGGGGGAAGGAAATCGGTCAATAAACCCACAGATACTACCTTAAAGCATGAATGTTGCCGGATTCGAGACCTTCGTTATGTAATAAACGACAAGAAAGGGAGTAAACCGAAGGGCCCGATATTTATTAGTGATATCATATGAAGCCAACAAACACTGACACCAAGGACAACAAAGGGGAAAAAACTTGTGCTTAATAAATGAAATAAAGAAACGGTAAAAATGGACATGAAAGTGAATGAAAAAACAACTTGCCCCAGGTGTTGAACGATCCCGCAACCTTCGCATTTCGCATGCGATGCTCTACCAATTGAGCTACCGCGGCGCCGTTCCCCAACACTTTCTTGGGTATATATATTCCCTAGTAGAACTCTGGCAGCGTTAGCCAGCGCCACCACTCACAGACCTTAGCGGCGGATGGGGAACATGCTTCCTGCCGCCGGCGGAACGAGAAAGTGATCTTTCTGGGTGAAGGCAATCGATCAATGAACACACACATGCTACCTGAAGGCATCAGTGTTGCCGGATCTAACAAGGATAATTGGTCTTGAAAATTGTCTCTCTGGCATAAACTTATATGCTTGTATATTACTTATTTTATGTGCCACGTCATCCTGAATGAACAACGCATGTCTACTAAAGCATATAAATGTACAAGTACATTGGGGCACGTGGAGATGGCTCATCCGTACAATACATTTAAATGTGATTTATCCGAAGATTTCATAGTTATCGATGCCACAGCGTTTTTTTTTATTTTTCTAGTAAATGGAAGGGCTCACGATAAAAAAGAATGTCTTTTTTTAGGTTCAACATGAAATGTGTATTGCTTATTACGGTTTTAAAGATGACTGCACTTAAACAACTGAATATGCCGTTTTTTGCCACAATTAATTCAGTAAAAAAGCAGAGAGAACTGTAGATGGATTTAAAGCAAAAAAGTTAAAATTTGAGGACATCACAGCTTATTAGGAGTTGTAAATGCGAAAGCATTATAGAACAAGTGATCGGCGCTCGCCGGTTCATTGAGTTTTGTGCTATGAATAATAAATTATAGACGTGCGTACAGCCCGAGCTGGTATGCAGCAGCAGCCAGTGGTGACAATGGCTGGTGCGCTAGCACAACAGCAAGTGTTTCTTTTGGGCCACTCTGCTAACGCTTCCTCGGTAGCACCAGGCCTCTGCACTTCAATCCTTGAGGCCATTCGACCTTGTCCGACTGCCATAGAAGTTAATGGGATGCTCCCGGGTAAGCCGTGGTAATCAGGACGTCACCCAGTTTGTCATGCTGGACTTGACAGGGAAAGTTTTCGGTTCAAGTAGAATGACGTCATAAAAGAGGATGCACAGGCCTGATTTTGGGGAGACGTTGGCTATACTACATGGCGGAGCGCTCATGCCGAGAGGAAGAGCGAGAGCGAGGTCGACGCTGCATCGCGGCGTCCCTGTGCCCTCACGCCACACCTGGCAAGCTATCGCGCCGGCAGTTGTGCCCTTTCACCCGCACTGCTAAGTGGAGGTGCAGGGCGTGACGTGGTGTCTCAGCCAATGGCAATGCGAGTTTAGGTGCCGTTTCGCTGCTACAGGCGAGAGACGCTGGTATTTTTGCTAACTGGATCATTTGACGCTTTGATATCAATATGTGTCCAATAATTTACAATTGAACGGCACTTACTGCCTACAGATGTATTTCCAAAGCTAAGAGACGCAGCGCAAGATAGTTTTAACGAGACTTCAAGAATATATTTGGTACAACACGGGAGCACATCTCATTGCATTTCAAACGCTCACCGCGCTCTGAAATAAACGTCATGCGCCCCTCTCAACGGACAATCATCTAAACCTGTCGCCATCACGGGCAACATTGCACGTAAGCAATACAGAGGCTGTGCTAAAGTCGCAAACCTGTGGCACATTTATATGAAAATTTTACTTAAAATAAGAATGTCCACTTCTGTTTCCATGAAAATGCTTAGTAACAAATAAGCGAGTCAGTTGCAATTGCTTTTTAGGCGGTTCAACATGCAAACACATGCAAACACATGCAAACATAGCATATTGCCACAAAGAAGCAGTGCCAGCATGAGAACAACGTAGAAAGCACCAGACGAGCTGTATTTTAGGCTAGTTCGTGAGTCAACTATGGACCTAGAAAAGACACACATCCATACAACCTTGCTAATTAACCTTATGGCTGCAGATGCTCATATAAAATTTAAAAGCGCAGAGGAACTTTAATAGGCGAGCAAACCTCATCGCGAAATGTCACATGCACGTACAGGCAAAATGTGTGACGTTATCTGCATTATTCATCTACAACGCCACTGAAGGTCGCTGCAACGAATAAGTCGCTTTCCAACAACAGTGATAAAGACGGAAAAATAAGGAGTTTCGATGAACGCCAGAAGGAAAATACAAAAGAATACACTGCTTCTGGTTGTAACCAAGTTTCCTTTAGCAAAATGAACAAATTGGAATTTCCCACATTGAACACTGTATGCTAGAGTAGGTGAATTCTCAAAGCATATAACACCAGCCTTAAATGCAAAACTATAGTTACAAACTACCTATCATTTGAAAGGTATTTCTGTGTTGAAACAACATCTCAGTAAGGTGCCTGGTGGTAGTCTCGTGCTGACGATGCCCTCTCAATGAGCGCATAATTCCCCCCCTCATCTTACCCCCCCTTTTTTCCCAAGAAATTATGCCTTCCAAAATCGACTGTCGCGGACAACATCAGTCCCTTTCCACGTAAGTATGAGGCTCGGAGAGGAGCTATGGCGCTTGAAAGTAACCTGGGGCCTGACGAACCAACCGACTGAGCTTTCTTTCCGGGCAACATCCAAGGGTCATGAGTTCAAATCACCTGTCATGTTCCTTTTTTCCCCTTTTTTTCTATTTTTTTTCTTTCTTTGTAATGTCTTTTCCTTTATTTTTTGACTGTACGGGAACCCTCTTAAAAATATATACATCCTCAATTAGGTATGACGACACATGTGCAAGTCATAAATACCAGGTTCTCTAGTCGAGTGCCATCCGTGCGGTATAACCGACCTCAGATTGGTCAACCTTCACTGATCAAATAGGGCAGCACTGAAGGTTAAATGAGGCGTACAACTCCTGCGGGACCCGCCGTGGTTGCTCAGTGGCTATGGTGTTAGACTGCTGAGCACGAGGGCGTGGGATCGGATCCCGGCCACGGCGGCCGCATTTCGATGGGGGCGAAATGCGAAAACACCCGTGTACTTAGAATTAGGTGCACGTTAAAGAACCCCAGGTGGTCGAAATTTCCGGAGTCCCCCACTACGGCGTGCCGTATAATCAGAAAGTGGTTTTGTCACGTAAAACCCCATTATTTATTTTTTTAATCTAACTACTGCGGGGACGGTAGAGTATCTGTCTCCCGTGCAAGAGTACCGTGGTTCAAATCCCGGTGCCGCGCTATTCTCCGCCAGAAAATACAAAAAAACCGTGTGTTGAGAAAATTGCACAAACAGGCCTGGAGTGCGGCCTGATCCCGGCGACCAGAACCGGTAACGCACTCTCTCACCAGAGCAGGATTGGCCACCCTGGTGCAGTACTTGGCCACAACCTCCCATATGAATACAACAATCAAACCCCGGCCCTCAGTCCCCAGCAACCGCGAAGCAACTGACCACGGCGGCGGTCAGATCTGTGACGCTGCAGAGGGTGCTAAGAATACCTGGCTCCGGACAGGCCGCCATTGGAATCTGAACCTGGCAACGTTTAACGTTAGAACGTTATCTAGTGAGGCGAGTCTAGCAGTGTTATTGGAGGAATTAGAGGGTAGTAAATGGGATATAATAGGGCTCAGTGAGGTTAGGAGGACAAAAGAAGCATATACAGTGCTAAAAAGCGGGCACGCACTGTGCTACAGGGGCTTAACTGAGAGACGAGAACTAGGAGTCGGATTCCTGATTAATATGGAAATAGCTGGCAACATACAGGAATTCTATAGCATTAACGAGAGGGGGGCAGGTCTTGTTGTGAAACTTAATAAGAGGTACAAATTGAAGGTGGTACAAGTCTATGCCCCTACATGCAGTCACGACGACCAGGAAGTCGAAAGCTTTTATGAAGACGTGGAATTGGCGATGGGTAAAGTCAAAACAAAATACACTATACTGATGGGCAATTCAATGCCAGGGTAGGCAAGAAGCAGGCTGGAGACAAGTCAGTGGAGGAATAAGGCATAGGCTCTAGGAATAGCAGAGAAGAGTTATTAGTAGAGTTTGCAGAACAGAATAATATGCGGATAATGAGAACCTTTTTCCGCAAGCGGGTTAGTCGAAAGTGGACGTGGAGGAGCCCGAATGGTGAGACTAGAAATGAAATCGACTTCATACTCTGCGCGAACCCTGGCATCATACAAGATGTAGACGCGCTCGGCAAGATACGCTGCACTGACCATAGCATGGTCAGAACTCGAATTAGCCTAGACTTGAGGAGGCAATGGAAGAAACTGGTACACAAGAAGCCAGTCAATGAGTTAGCGGTAAGAGGGAAACTAGAGGAATTCCGCATCAAGCTACAGAACAGGTATTCGGCTTTAACTCAGGAAGAGGACCTTAGTGTTGAAGCAATGAACGACAATCTCATGGGCATCATTAAGGAGTGCGTAATAGAAGTCGGTGGTAACGCCGTTAGACAGGAAACCAGTAAGCTATCGCAGGAGACAAAAGATCTGATCAAGAAACGCCAATGTATGAAAGCCGCTAACCCTACAGCTAGAATAGAACTGGCAGGACTTTCTAAGTTAATCAACAAGCGTAAGACAGCGGACATCAGAAACTATAATATGGATAAAATTGAACAGGCTCTCAGGAACGGAGCAAGCCTAAAAACAGTGAAGAAGAAACTAGGAATAGGCAAGAATCAGATGTGTGCGTTGAGAGACAAAGCCGGCAATATCGTTACTAATATGGATGAGATAGTTCAATACCAGTGGCGCCCACTACGATCGTGGAAGAGAAAATAGCCTAGAGGAATTCAAAATCCCGCAGGTAACGCCAGAAGAAGTAAAGAAAGCCTTAGGAGCTA
Source organism: Dermacentor albipictus (assembly GCF_038994185.2). Classification (NCBI taxonomy): domain Eukaryota; kingdom Metazoa; phylum Arthropoda; class Arachnida; order Ixodida; family Ixodidae; genus Dermacentor; species Dermacentor albipictus. The sequence goes on from NC_091830.1 coordinate 58,280,311, forward strand.
TGCAAAGGGGGAAGGCAGCTGGGGAGGATCAGGTAACAGCAGATTTGTTGAAGGATGGTGGTCAGATTGTTCTAGAGAAACTGGCCACTCTGTATACGCAATGCCTCATAACCTCGAGCGTACCGGAATCTTGGAAGAACGCTAACATAATCCTAATCCTTAAGAAAGGGGACGCCAAAGACTTGAAAAATTATAGACCGATCAGCTTACTGTCCGTTGCCTACAAAGTATTTACTAAGGTAATCGCAAATAGAATCAGGAACACCTTAGACTTCTGTCAACCAAAGGACCAGGCAGGATTCCGTAAAGGCTACTCAACAATAGACCATATTCACACTATCAATCAGGTGATAGAAAAATGTGTAGAATATAACCAACCCTTATATATACCTTTCATTGATTACGAGAAAGCGTTTGATTCTGTCGAAACCTCAGCAGTCATGGAGGCATTACGGAATCAGGGTGTAGATGAGCCATATGTAAAAATACTGGAAGATATCTATAGCGGCTTGACAGCCACCGTAGTCCTCCACAAAGAAAGCAACAAAATCCCAATAAAGAAAGGCGTCAGACAGGGAGATACGATCTCTCCAATGCTATTCACCGCATGTTTACAGGAGGTATTCAGAGACCTGGAGTGGGAAGAATGGGGGATAAAAGTTGATGGAGAATACCTTAGCAACTTGCAATTCGCCGAAGATATTGCCTTGCTTAGTAACTCAGGAGACCAATTGCAATGCATGCTCACTGACCTGGAGAGGCAAAGCAGAAGGGTGGGTCTGAAAATTAATCTGCAGAAAACTAAACTAATGTTTAACAGTTTCGGAAGAGAACAGCAGTTTACGATAGGTAGCGAGGCACTGGAAGTGGTAAGGGAATACATCTACTTAGGGCAGGTGGTGACCACGGATCCGGATCATGAGACTGATATAACCAGAAGAATAAGAATGGGCTGGGGTGCGTTTGGCAGGCATTCTCAAATCATGAACAGCAGGTTGCCACTATCCCTCAAAAGGACAGTGTATAACAGCTGTGTGTTACCAGTACTCACATATGGGGCAGAAACTTGGAGGCTTCCGAAAAGGGTTCTGCTGAAATTGAGGACGACGCAACGAGCTATGGAAAGAAGAATGATCGGTGTAACGTTAAGGGATAAGAAAAGAGCTGACTGGGTGAGGCAACAAACGCGGGTAAATGACATCTTAGTTGAAATAAAGAAAAAGAAATGGACATGGGCCGGACATGTAATGAGGAGGGGAGATAACCGATGGTCATTAAGGGTTACGGACTGGATTCCAAGGGAAGGGAAGCGTAGCAGGGGGCGGCAGAAAGTTGGGTGGGCGGATGACATTAAGATGTTTGCAGGGACAACATGGCCACAATTAGTACATGACCGGGGTAGTTGGAGAAGTATGGGAGAGGCCTTTGCCCTGCAGTGGGCGTAACTAGGCTGATGATGATGATGATGACTGACAGAAGAACGTTTGGACGCTAGTTTTTGTTTGCTATACGCAGTTACTCCTTTTAATAAAAAATTCCAACATTCTGCAGCCCCAAGGGGCTGTCTCAAAAGTGGGTAATACATAATACCAAGTTGGCAAGTAAGAATATACAACAAAAATAGCTAAACATTCGCAGTTGTTTTAGCATACACTAAAGAGGGTGAATGCAAAAGCCTGCTTCTCAAGACATATCTATTAAATTTTTTGACATTCTCAGTCGAATGCGTTGTAACTTCCTATTTGAAGAAAAACAGCGCTACAAAAACGCCGAATAAAAGACCATGTACGACCGACAGGCGCCCGTCCGTCATGCATCTTTTTCTTTTAGTCCACATCTTTGTAGCGCTGTTTTTTCTTCGACTATGTTACACCAACTCGCCCACGTCAAGCTCCTGTTGCTTCTTATTACTTGTTTTCTCCCATCAAGTGCCGTGGGTTCGAGTGTCTTAATTAACTCTAACTCAATTATCAGTACGGTAATTACTTTCCCCCTAACAGCAAATGTTAACAACAAGGTAACACCAGACTGCCATCATAGGTCAAGGGTTTCACTCGAACCAGAGGCTCTGGGTTTTAGCGCCTTAATAGGCTCAATTTTCATTAACTTACGATAATTACCTTCGCCCTACTTAACACCAATGTTCGAGGGTGCAGCTCGAAAGTTGTTGGCTTGAGTACCCTGATTAACTCAATCTTGCTTAAGACAGACCTTATTAAGGCAATTCAACCCACAGCCTTTGATGGTAGCACCATGTGGAATCGTGTCACCTTGATTAACTACGCCCTAAGTACCAACCAAGGTCAAGGCTTCGACTCGTATGAAAGGGCAAAGGTTTGACCCCGGCCAAGGGCTGTGGCTTCTAGTGCCTTAATTAAATATATCTTTAGTAACTGTCCCCTAAATACATCTGTCATAATTAGCACCAAATATTGTGGGTTCAACTCTCAGCAATAGTCGAGAGTTCGACCTCCAATTTTCGTGCCATTGAATTTGCCTGCCCTGAATTTCATGGACGGTCAAATTTTTGGTCTATGAGCCGTGGTTTTCATCCTAATAAACTAAACAAGATGCAGGGCAAAATTAGAAGTTTACAAAAAATAAAGCTAACTAAGTGCGCAATAAACATCGAACATGATAACATATGGTATTCCTGAGTTGTAAAGACCAGACAAAAACCTGTATATACATGTCTCAGTGCAATGATGGAAAGGACACATAACTCACGATGCTGTCCATTTAATGTAGGTTAGCAGATGTGATGTAGCTGCTGTTGAAATAAAATCGTGTTGACTTAATAACATAGGAAGTGGCTAGTAACATACGACGTTGTTACGATGAAAGAGTGGCACGCTGACTATTAGAATGATGAGCACTACTTATGTGAGAGATTCGTGTCAATCGGTCATATATTGTGCGTGCGGCATTCTAGACAAACTCAGTTTTATCCAAAACAGATCTTTTTGTGTATTTCATATGACTGAGTAATACTCGAGTAAGGGACACTCTAGTGTTCATACGTGAAGAGCCTTTCATTGTGAGGAGCCGAACATAGGGTAGGTTGCAGGTATCCGAGCTTTTCCTTTCAGTGGCTACACGATTGTTCGTTGTGATGCGTCCAAGACAAATCCCTCGTGAAAACAACGCCTAGAACCAAACACACATACTGCCACACAATACATAGTGGAGAAATAATGCCGGTGAAAGTAAAGAAAAGGTAGGAGAGACCACTGATAAAATGCCACGAAAGCTACTTTATTGAAGTTCATTTCAGTCAAGTTTCACACCTTGAGGAGAAAGATGCAAATGAATTGCCTCTTTCGTTACCACGCCTGTTCCAATCGATCCCCGCTGATCGATGCTTTAGACCGCCAATTTCGATATGTTGGTGGAGTTTCTTAGCTACCTGAGGCAATTCAGTAGCGAGTACAGGCACTGCGCTTTCAGAATCAGTTTAAATTTTCGCACTCCGGTAATGCTTTCATTTATGACGGACCTTTTTGCGAAGTAATGCGCCATGTTGCAGCGAAACGACGCATGGTTTTCCCCTTCTGCCACGCTCGAGAAAAAAAATGCCGCTCGGGATCACGCCGCACTAGCATCAAAATTATGCAATCAAATAACTCCCAGGAAGCTAAGAATGAAATTATATCGTCGGTTTCGACGTCCGACACTGCTGAGCGATGATAATTAACCTAAATATACGCCAGCTGTTCACTAGTGAACCTTGGTTTGGCGTCCAAGCCGTTTTAATCCGTCAAATCTTATTTCCAAAGGTCTGCCGCATGTCTAACATGTGCACCTGGCATTCTTAACCAGTTTACGAGTGTTTGGGCTTCGCTTCTCTTGTGATATCGGGGCGAAGGGAGCTGCCTGTCTTGTCACTGCCATGGCGTCGTCCCGCGTGGCTGCGTCGCGAGGAAAGCGTCGTGCTCGCAACTATGTTGCACCGGCACTTCAATTTAATGATGAGAACTCTAGTTATGATTTCTAAGATGACAGCAAAGCAAATTCAAGCTCTCACGGCGACGATGTTTTGAGTGAGCATGGAGTATTCTCAGCTTTTACCGGTGAGTTTCCATTAGGACCCTGAATGGTCTCCTTCGTTGTGCGCGCTTATCTGCCGATCTTTTTGCACGACCCGAGAGCTCTACTCGTTATGTTCAAGGTACATACTTCGCTCGCTAAGAATGTGCTACCATCAGCAGTAAGCAAACTTCCGGTCAAGCCAAGAAGTCCGCCTTTAGCCCATCTCGGCCCAGCGCTACGGTTCAGCGCAGGACAGTTTACCACACCATGGGATTTCTTTCTACTCTTCTTCGCAGGGGTGATAAAGACAATCTGCTAAAATACAAACAGATTTGCTTGAATATATAATCTTGCAGTTGCCCATCTACGCTGAGAGCTATCGGTGCTGGATGAGGTGCATTACTCCCGACGAACTGGTGGAGTACCTCTCTTGGATTTCTTACCGGACTATGCTCAGAAGATGCCGAAAAGGCAGTACTGCAGAATGTGTGATGCGGACCTCAGGTTTGACAAAAACTATACGTTTTATGGGAACAGTGCGGAGTGCACTTATGCCTATTAAAATCGAGGGACTGCTTGACCGCATGGCTTGAGCGATGAGCTGGCCTTAGTTTCTTTCTTGTATCCGAATATCGGCGGTGTACTGAGCATTTATTTTTCCCGACACTATTCCTGGGTTATTTATCTTTGGAATGCATATTCTGAATTTCTTTTGATAGTAATGTTCTTTGTAGATATCATATTTTTTATTGTTTTTATCAACTGGCCTCACAAATGGGGCTTTCTAGAATTTTGATGTTCTACCTAACAATTTTTTAGCAACGTATGTTTTTGGAAATAGCATTGCATTATGCAGAATATGCTATGCTGCAATGTGTGCTCGAATGTTTTAGAGCGCAGCTCTTTGGCGTCCGTTCCTGGGTTTCGCGTCGTCGTCGGCGTTGTCGTCGGCCTCGTAACCAGCTCCGCCCCCCTTTCATCCCCCCAGCGCTAGCAGCGACCGACTGATACCGCTGGATGCCGCTGACGCCGCTAGAGAGTCAAGATAACGTGACTGCATAGAACACCGTCACCGAAATGCAGAAAGAGGAGGAAAGGGTCCCCCCCCCCTGTTCTTGTGTGGCGGATAGGGTGCTCTTCAGTTGCCGACGCGCCGGTTATTTCACGTAGGCCCCGGCACGTCGACGAATACGTGACCACCTTCCCACGGCTAGACCTGGTTCTTAGCGCTGCGGAAGCGAGGGTATCATATTGTTTGTGTCGGCATCGGCGGCGTTGTCCCTGAAACCAACTCCGCAGCTGGGGTTGACTCACTATCGGCGTCAGCGGCATCAGTCAGTCGCTGCTATCTCTTCCCTCCTCCCTTTATCGTGTTGTCCGCTTGCTGCGCGCGCTTTTGCCCCCATCGTTTGCCGCTGGGTGTACACGCCGCCCCCCTCCCCCCTCTTCCTGCGAGTCTCCGGTTGTCAAAGCGCCGGCTCGAACTTAATTCCTTTCTTCGCTCCTCCTCCAATGCAACCCCTGTGCGGTGGCAATCAGAGAGCCAGATCGGTGGCGGCGGATCTGTATGTGTGCACCGCCCGAGCCGAAATTGCCGCTGCCGTTCGCCCTGTGCGGTGGCAATCAGAGAGCCAGATCGGTGGCGGCGGATCTGTATATGTGCACCACCCGAGCCGAAATTGCCGCTGCCGTTCGTCACTGCGAAATTATCTGCCAGTTCTTTCTGAGCCATGAGCGAGACGACCGATGGAAGTCCTCCGTCTGCTGCTGCTGCGAGGCACTTGTATAGATCTCGTCTTTGAGAATCAAGCATTGGTGTACCAAGTCGAACATATATCAGTCTATTTCTCCGACCATAAAGCTTCCTTCATGACTGTCAAGAACTGTTAGTGGAGTCTTTGTTAAAGGAATACGTGTGAAAAATAAAAAAAAAATTCTGTGATAGCGCATACATGTGTTGCTCGATTTCTTTGCCTCAATCTATCGAAAAGGTGAAACAGCTTATTTGCTGCGCTCAAATTTCGCATTAGGAAGTAACGTAATCGTCGGTAATTTTTTTGTAGTGGTAAATAATTTTCTCCCGTAACCTATACAACGACCATTTTCTAGCTGCACCGAAAGAGTTAAAGCTAAAAAATTAAATTGTGGGGTTTCACGTGCCCAAACCAGTTGATGATTATGAAGCGCGCGGTAGTGGGGGACTCCGAAATTTGGAACTACTGCGGTTCTTTAACGTCTAAATCTAAGTACATGGGTGTTTTCGCATTTCGCCCCCATCGGAATGCGGCCGCCGTGGCCGGGATTCAATTCCGCGACCTCGTGCTTAGCATCACAACACCACAGCCACTAAGAAACCATGGCGGGTAAGAGTGAAAGCTGTCATGACCATTAGGAGTTTTGATGGTATGGTACTGAAAGCAGTCAACGGCGCACGAACGTATCTTGACATGACTGGTTCGTGGTAACTCATGTGCATCTACAAGAAATCGCGGTTTTCTTATAAGGGTGAAGCAACAAATGCGATAGCAACCAGCTAGAATATTACACAAATGGTATTACACAAATGGTATGCTATAGCAAATTCCCGGATTAGGGAAACTTGAAAGGCTATTACACTTTCAATACAACACCAAAAGGACTCAATTTACATCTGAAACGTGCTGTTCTACCTTGATTCTAATAAATTTGTAAAATTGTTTTCGAAAACGCGCTGCCGCAATTTCCTGCCTTGATTCGACTGAATACGTGACATTGTTTCAAAAGTTTAGCAGAATGCGTTGTTGGGCAAGTTGGTTCATTGCATTTGGAAAGATTGAATTGTGCCTGTCCCCCCTTCTTCCTTGTGATCGTCTACAAAGGGCACACAATCTTTGCAAATTGTTTCAAAAGACGCCCTGTCAAAATAGCAATCCAACCACCTAACCAAACTTAGGACCGTGAGCACTCTGTCCATTTTACGTTCCCTAAGTTCCATCCCTTTTACGTTAGGTCTCCATTATAATGGAGATGTGACGGCGACTTAACCGCTACACTTTATTCAGCCCACTAGTCACCAACTCGTTGTTTCTTCCACTTCGTCTTCGTGCTTTCCACGAGCCGCTTCCAATACGACACTTTCCCATCACCAGGTTTTTAGACTAGGCTACGATAGGATCTAGGGACGATGCGTTTCATGCAGCACCGCATTTAAAGAACCGACTACGCTTGAGACTTGAGAAGTTATTCTCAAAGTGTTCCGCAATTGGTTCTCCTGCCAACTCCCACTCCTCTGCATATCGGTCGCATTGATGACTTTCTTCTCCATATTCTCCTAACGAAAATGTCCACCTTGGTTGCTTGTCTCTTGCGAACCTTCATTTGCATGGTGAGCCAGTTGTGAAAAAGTTCTTCTCTACGATCACGTTATCCTGTGGCTTTGTACACTATGTCGTCCATTGGCTGGCTAGAGTCGTGCCTTTGTCTCCGGCTTGGCCTCTCACCAGTGATGTGTCCGGGAATTTTGCGATGGAGAGGCTGGTTCAGATGCCAGAGGCAAAAGACTCAGTCGGTGATTATTGACTTGTTCTCTTGACGGCGCACACTGCATAGGCATTCGTCGTCCTCTGGCTGGTTTAATCACCTCTTGCACGAAATCAGAACACTGAACGGTGCCATGTGCGAGCATATGAACTCTGCTAATTTGGATTGTCATTCTCTTTACTACTATCTTGACACTTGAATGTGCGCGCGGCATGGCAGGTTTGAGAAAGATGCGGCCTTGCATAAACGTTGGCAGTTGATGCCCACAGGGGTCCTCGTCACCTCTATCGCGAAAGCTGCAGGCTTTTCGGGTGACGTAGGCTCATCGGGAAAACTCAGTCCACCGTTTCAATTATTGTCAATGTAGTATCATTTTTATTATTGTGCCCTCCTTCTCGCTTTTCGTCCAAGCAAAACCATCCTCGAGTGGAACTTTGGCCGTGGGATTTATTTCATTCCCGTCGATTCGTTTTCTTTTTTTTTAAATTGATTTGTATTTCGGTGGAGTCGACTACTGTCTCATTGCTGCTGACTGAACCAAACGCAATAGCAATTGCCAGTAGACGCAGGCACGTGCTCACTATCACCTTAGATACCATCCTACAGGCCTGACCCTCAGTCCTTCTTGTCTCCAAGAGGTCTGTCCATTCATTATCGATGGCTCTGTGGTGTCTAAAATTTTTTTTTCTAGAGGCTCTGTTCTTTCACTGCGTCAACTGCACCGTGATGCAGTGCCTTCCTTTTCGTGAAGTCCCGAAACACCTCTTCGAGCTTAGCTTGTTGCCATCGATTGAATTCTTACAGTGCTTCCTCCAGAACGCTCGCCATCTCGGATACTCACAAGTATCCCGTACAGCCCATAACAATGTGCGTGATTACCACCTTATTGAAATGAAGGTTACGCCAGACATTTTGAATGCATATGGTCGCGAAGACAAGTTTTCTGTACGAGTTAGATTTTATTTACTATGTGTTACTGCAGACTGATGGAATCCGGTACTGCCGCTCTCTGAACGACCTTGATTTTGTGTGTTGTAAGTTTCGATGAATTGTCGCACGTCGCATTCATGGTACACTCCCCTCTGCAACATTTCCCAATTAGATCCACGGGGCCATCCATCTATAAAAAAGAAAGCATCTGTATTGTTAGGCAGCCTCAGCCGAGAACTTGCGACAAAACTTTTGTGGTGAAGACAAATGCATCAATATTTCTCGCGCTAAGAACGACAGTACTTGGAGATGTATTGTAACGTGTTGTAATTCTCTATAATAATAATAATGCTCCTTATATGAAGAACTTCCTAGCACTATGCTCCCTTAATGCATGAAAATTAGGTTCGCCTATGCAATAACTCAAAGAAATAGAACAGCAATACTACCATACAGATAACGACAAATTAGGGCTCGAGAATAGTAGCGTACGAACCAGATTTCCGCGTGCATATAAAGCACTTACATTCTCTGAGGCACTATTTATTCTCTGTTATCTGGCATCGACTAAGGTGTATCGCGGCAAAAGGCAACGCCCAGTAAAAAACTGAAAGCGAGGCCTGTGCGACCACCAAAAACGCTGCCGACTTTTCTTACGGCTTTGACAGGGCTGCTGCATAAGCCAGATAATTCCTTCTACTTTACTGTTGGCTTTAAACATATGTCACTTGCTTTTCAGCTCTCCTTTGTAACCTTCGAAAAAGGAGTATGCCTTGTCTGGATTTACTGTTCATGCATAATCAGTGTTCTTCTAGACATTAATAGTGTGAGCATAGAGATATTTGTAAGTATTGTTTGCTAATGTTCTTGATTGATGATCGCGAGAGATGTCTGTTTACTCCAGCCTTCAATGAAAGAAATATTCTTGGCACGATGACATAGCATGATGATGTAGCACGATGAACTTTAGGTACAAAAGGCTGCGAGTTTTATACCAGTACTGTGTCTATTGTACTAAAAATAAAGAGGTTAATCTTGAAAAAAATATTGTTATATTTGCACGTCGGAAGGCTGTATGCGCGCTCGAAGAAAATGTGCGTTGCGGCAATCTTCTTTCTTTGCATCCGCACTGCGGCTTCTTCGTTTTCAACGTATTGCACTGCTGAAGACTGAAGTTCAGCGTTTTTCCTGTTTTCCTAAATTTACGCGCGCCTGACACGAGTAAATTTAGGCCAGGAAATAATGTTTCTTTTTACTTGACTCGTGTCGTTCAAAACTGCAGACTGATCATTTCTCTGACAACTCAGCGGTGCAATACGGTTATTCTTATAGGGTATTGGTGGTTTTCTTGCACACCTGCCGTTCCACATTTTGCTACCATACGCCCAACAACCATGAATTGTGAACCCTGACAACATAGCAGATTTGCCTCTCAAATGCGCATCATCAGTTACGAAGATTCTTTCCGCAGCTATATCATTACTTGTGGGCAAAATCAAATTGGATGAAGTCCTCCCGAAACGTTTTCTATAATATAGACACGATTCAGCTTTATTACGCCAAGGTGCACCCAAATTAGCCATATTGGAAATATGCTGACAAATACGAAAAAAAGAACATTAACATAGGCAAGACCAACCTTATTGTTCTAACTACATTAAAACACATATGGGCGTAATTGAGGATAGTTTAACAGAAATGGCGCCAGTTAGAGCCAATGAATTATATTTTCGGTGACACACTAATACCATCAAGTGCCTTTCCGTAATTCCCACGAGTCTGCCAGGTTTCTTAATTTTTGGCCGTGTTGCGTTTCACAGTTTCGCATCACTTTGCTCTATAAGTCGTTCACTGTAAAATTTGTGCGTAGCAATTTTTAAAACGAAGATTCCTTGGTCTCTTCCTTCCACATTTACAGTGCTGCTGCTGATGATGATGTTCATGCTATTGCTATCTTGCACCCCGCGTGGCGTGGCGCTTCAAACAATCTATATACAAGGCAGGAGCAGGGAAGAGAAGAAAGGCGAAACTAGAAGCTCTTTCGGACTTTTTCATCACGTTGGTACAATGTCCTCTGAAGCTCACTAGGCATGGCCACAATATCAAATTTAGAGCTGCGATTTTCATGTACACAGAGCACCTAGCGAGACTTGTTTGCTTCAGACATTGCTGCGTGCCAGTAGTCATAACCTCTGTTAAGGTTAGGATTCTCATTGCCTCACACTGCACATCACATCGTGGCAGACGTCTTAAACTTCATTATCATTGTGGGGCTGTACGTGATGCGACCATAATCGGATTACAATGCACACTGTAGTGGCGGATTCACAAATATTTTCGACCCCCTCGAAATGCCACGATCGGTACCGAACCCGCCATCTCGAGCAACGCTACCGCCGCAAAGCTACCGCGGCGGGAACAGAAGTATTGCTTCGACGTGCGGCCGCTTCGGTATTGTAGCCTGTAGATTGTATGGTACTTTAATGCATGTGGGTTATGCGCGCCCTGTGCCGGTTGTTTTGCTTGACAAACTTACATGGTTTTTATTTTTCATAAATAACACAATCGTACCATAGCGTACCTTGATATTAAATTTATCTAATTAGTTCGTAACCGCCTTCGTGTTTAGTAGTAGCATTGCCTTGCATTCTTACGTCGCATTTTTCCGCTCCCGCCATACCTCCATGTGTGCGAGCTGCAGGCCAACAGTGGAAATTAACTGGGTTGGTGACTGCGTCCGTTCTACCCATTATCTGCCGCTCCTTAGCTGCTCTCTACAATTCGAATTCCCCTCTTGGCTGTTGCAAGTTCGTACTAATCGGCACAAAGTTAAGCGCTGCACTTTTCGCAATGCTTTGCACGGGAGCTACGCAGACAAATGGCAGTGGTGCACGCAAGTCAACGTTTAAGGTCAACTCACCACAATTGTATTCCTATCAACGCTGAAGAAATTAAATTTGCACCGTCAGTATCATCACTAATTATCATCCATCAAAACAAGCAGCAGACAAAGGTTCGCTTATATAGACTCCCACAGTTCGTAAGATCCACATGGTATATTTTAGGTTGTAACTGGTGAGTGCGCTATTGTTTGGTACAGAGAGCAGGATAAATGATGGTGGGTGATTTTGTTTATTACCATTTGTAAAAATTCAGGCCTTTATTTCAAAAAGAGCCACGGATTAGCTTTTTAACATGTTCTTGGCGGCAGTGATGTGTAACCAGATGATCAAGGTATATAAAGGTGTTATAAAAGTCAAATGATCAGTCCCAAGTGATACGGAAATGCAGGTTCGCACAAATGAAAACAGCATTTTATCTGACGCCCCAAAAGATTGTGCACACAAGAAGCATGAAATGGCGTTCCGCTTCTCAAAAGCGCTAACCGTGGTGCTAATTTTCAGCACACTAGTGATGTGCCAGTTCTAAATCAACTTATCCTTTGCCAAGCCTATATATTCTGAGAACCAGCCCTTTACAATAATATTTATGCAAAGAAGTATGTGATGTTACGATGTTTATGTGATGTTTCTTCTGGAGATGTTTAGCGAAAGTCTCTTTAGTTTCAGCCGACACGAGAAGCGCTACGTATCTCTGTCCATGAATAAACGTAACTCAACTGTTATTTTACCAACAAAGAACAGCACAGCAGAATTGTTAGACCTCGCAGAATAAAAGCGATACCTTTAGAGAGGTTGAGCTTTTCAGCATTTGCATTAGAAATTTTGGTCAGTTAAAATTAACCACATCCTTAACAGCATTTCCCACCGAATACTTGCCCGTCTAGAATCTTTCTCACATATAACGCTTGTAGACACTTCCTTAAGCGGTTCAATACAAAGGCTGTACTTGATCCACAAGCATTTAAATTGGCATGCAGATTTACCAGGCAGTTTCTCCAGCGTCGCTACGATTGATTTCGATGTCGTTATGAATTTTACTATGGCAGTGCGCTACCTTTGGTTCATTCTTAACCATACGGAAACCCGGGTCTCTTGCATACGTCATTTACTGCCACGGCTGTAATTATTCAATACTTAACAGCCACTAAACACAGCCCATGAAAACAACACATGAACAGTCCCGTACTTTTGTTACTCTCAACAAGGTGCATCGTTTACTTCGGATATATGGATTAACTACGGACAATATTTCTGTTTACTCCAGACGCGTTTCTCGCACACCAAGTTCATAAGCGCGCAAATTTCACTCTGCACGTGCACAGCGCCATGCGCATAGACGTAGAGCGAAAAACCAAGACCCACTTCCAACGTCGACGTGCCTGCTATACGTCGTAGATAGATAGATAAAATTACTATAAACCTAGCATAGAGGGAAAAAAGAAAACATGAAATAAAAATCCTTCACCAAATATTTACAACATTTCTAATTAGGCGAGAAACGTTAAATATTCGTCCCACATTACGCTAACGGAGTTCCATACTTTTCGAAAATTTAAACTTGGTGCAACCTAAAATTCATTCGGGAGATTTAGAAATATAACTTCAAATGACCACATAACACTTTCGAGTACTCTGTAAACATTTTATATAAGCAATATTTGCGCGCATGAATTTCACTTCGCATTTTAATTCACGCTGTTTATGCCTACTCGCCAAGTCCATTCTCGGTAGCATTTGCAGTTAAATTATGGCAGCGGATTAAATTTTTAGCAGCTGATACTGCATCTAGTAACACTCCGGAGCGCTTGCATTCTTTTATTGTAAGCAGAGAAATTAACCTATAGATTTCGGACTGCATATTAATAAAGATATCCTCCTTCATATTTCCCGCCACGTTAAACAAGATGTCTCGTTTATTTCAACGAGGACACGAGGAAAACCAACTGCGAACTTTACATTGTGCCTTAATGTAGGAAATAGTCAAAGGCTCAGTAATTATTTTACAGCGCTTCCAGTAAGGCAAGGAACGCATGAGTTTCATTACACATTACACCTAGGACGCATTTGCAAACAGGCAATATATTTATGGTACATTTATACAAAAGAGCAGAGTATCGTGTATCGCGCCAAATCCAAATGACCTGTTCTTGGCGATGCTTTTACATGAAGTGACTCACAGGGAAGTACTAAAACTCCTTATACAGCTCAGAGGCTCTCCTGCATTGTAGAAAAGTAGAATCCTGTACAGCTTGCATCCAACACCAAATATATCGTCACGTGGCAGTGACGTATAAAGAACACAGTACCAATACTGTGGAAGATGAAACTAACTTTTATTGGGGGAACCTGTGCCCACAGAAACAAAATACAGTTATAAAATGGCGACAGCGGCGAACGCAGTCGGCGATCGTCAAAATCTCATCAGCGGGTGAAGCGCGTCCGCTTTTATACATCACTCGTCGAATGTTCCAGAATAATCGCTAGGACACACGTGCCTTCCACAAAGTTCTACATTATTCCCGTCGCACACGTGCTATCGGATTACACAAGGTTCAGTCGCAGTCAACGTTTGGGGCCATCGATAACATTCCAGAAACTTCCCACACGTGCAGGCGCGTCCTGCAGTGTGCGATAACATTTGTTAGGCGGGGAAACGTGGTCGCCCGATAAAGATAACCAAGTAGACGTGTAAATTTGTTGCCTGCAGCATTATTCCCTTTCCAGTACGAGATAAAAAACAGGGCTGGTTAGCAAGCACTCGGTTAGTTATGCCTTTAGTAGACAATATTTGCGTTTACTCCAGACGCGTTTCTTGTACACTAAGTTCATAAGCACGCAAATTTCATTCTTTTCGTGCACAACGCCATTCGAACAAAGGCTGAGCGAAACAGCAAGACCCACTGCCAACGCCGAAGTGCCTGCTATACGCGGTAAATAGATAACATTTATTAAAAGAATAATCTGAATAATCGCTAAAGGTCGGAGCCTCTAGTCCAGGGCTCCGCTGGCTCTTGCCATCTTCTCAGCTCTTTTGATCAGCCTGAGCTGGTCGCCGAGGGTCGAGTTGGACAGCAGTGCTGCCCATTGCTCCCTCATAGTGTTCGTGTCGTGGTGTTCTATGTTTTGTAGCTTGTACCCCACATAATGCGGTATAGGGTTGGTGTGGCCCCGCAACAGGAGCATTCGTCCCTGTAGGATGTGGGGTGTATGCGACGTAATATGTGTAGAGTTGTGTAAGAGCCTGTCTAGAGGCAACGCCAGGCAGCGGCATCTTCTGTCTTTAGATTTCGATGGGATGGTGGAAGTCGCAAGCAGCTCCCTTTGTGGTAGTTCATGATGGCTGAATGCTCGATGTCAACAAGGTCCGGATCTTCGGCAGCCGGCGTGATGAATCGCCTATGCACGAATCGTCGAGCTACTCGGTCGGCCTGCAGGTTACCCGTGATGACAGTGTGGCCCGGTATTTAGATGATAGTTTGGGTGATGATGTCCTCGGTGTCTTCCTTGGGAGCATTTAGGTTAGGACTTGGGCTGCGCGTCTTCTAATTGTTCCCTGTAGGAAATTCCGGCAACCTTGCTGGGAATCCGTGAGGATCGTCAGTGGTTTGTCTTCGTGTTGGCCTTCGCGGATTGATAAAGTGATGGCCAGCTCTTTGGTTTTCGTGATCGTGAAGGACCACGTCGAGGCAGCGCAGGTAACGTGACCTCAGTGGTCGTATACAACTGCCACTGCGCTTTTGTTCTTCGTCTCCAACTTGGCGACGTACGTAAAATGGGCCGTAGTATAGAACCTGATTGTTTTCTCCATTTACTGGGCTCCTGCTCTCCTCATGCCGGAGTGTAGGTTACTGTCCAAGCTGTGTGGTACCGGGGCAATGTGATACCTGTCCTGCACGTGCGGAGGTATCGAGCAGGTTTCTTGAGTTCGTGTTATAGCTTCGAAGCCCAAGGTTTGTAGGACCAGTTGGTTAGTGTGAGTCCGTGCAAGTGTCTGTTATTGGGAGACATAAATGCCTTATGTGTGCTCGTTGAGATGGTTCTAAAACCCTATAGCCAATAATTTTCAATCGATCTACTCATCGACAGGTGGAAAATGATATTGAAAGCCATCCTCTAGGCCTGCTTCGTATTGGACTGTGTGAGATGGTAGTACGGCAGACTGTACGTGGTTGTGCTCACCACAAGGCTTCTCAACAGTCGGAGGCTGCCCCCTTCCTTCATGCCTCTGTTCTTGGATGTCACGCGGGAGATCACGCTTCATATCGACTTGACACCCGTTTTGAGTAGTGTAAGGGTGTGTGTGGCCCGCTGTTTTGATTGCAGCCACCTGCCCAGCACCATGAGCTAAGGCTTCTCTGGTGGGAGGCCCCCGTCGAGGTGTACCTCAAGTATTATTGTTGGCTCTGTGGGGACTGTGTTTAACCCGGCCTCGCCAGACTCGTACGAGCTCAGATTTCTCGGGGAACCATTGTTGTCTCCGTTGGCTGACGTATTCATGAATGAGTTGAGCTGCCGTTTGCATCCGTCCTTTTTCAACGGGGACCCTGTTGTGGTCCACAGTGTTATATCGTCTGCGTAGATTGCGTGCCGACGAACTTTTACGTTAAGTAGTTTGCTTACGAGGGTGGTCATGGTGACGTTTAGGAGCGCGGATGAGATGACAGCACCTTGTGGTTCGCCCTTGTTGGAAGGGTGGTACACTGGAGTCTGGACCTCCCGCATTTCCACCTCCACCGTGTGGTAGCTCTGGAAGCTTTGAACATACTTGCACGTTCGCTCGCCGTAGTTGGTGTTGGCGAGCCCTTCTTGGACTCCTTGGTGGCTGACGTTGTCGAAATTCCCTTTGATGTCGATTGCTAGGAGGACTTGTTCGCCGCTGCGGGGAATGTTGATGACGACATCATTCTTGATTTAGAGTAAACGAGAGGAGAGGGGTTGACCGAGGGGCCCAATTTTTATTAGGCATATCATAAGAAGCCAACAAACACTGACACCAAGGACAACATAGGGGAAATTAGATGTGCTTAATAAGTGAAATGAAGAAACGATAAATTAATGGAAATCAAAGTGGATGAAAAAACAACTTGCCGCAGGTGGGAACCGAGCCCACGGAGGTTGTGGATTCGGTTCCTAAGTCTGACAGTATTCTTCGTGTCATAAGATAAGTGGCCGTATCATGTTTGGTTTGTTTGTGTAGTGTAGCCGTGATTTGCACTGTGTTAGGATGCTGTAACGCATATTTTGTGGGATGATAGAATGCTCAGTACGTAAGAAAATGTAAGTAATACTCGGTAGTGTTGTAAGGAGGGCTCATTGCAGTCAACGTGTAAACTTTGAACAGGTGGTGTTCTGTAGGCACCGCTCGCCACTGGTAGGCCAAGATTTGAACTGGATCAAGCCGCTTAATGTAGCACTGCCTAGCTGCACCATGAACTTCACTACCGTAGTCGGAGATGCTACGTACAAGGAACCGGTATATACGTAATACACATGTTCAGTCAGATCCCCAGGGCTTGTGCGACAAAACATTGAGGATATTTCGTGTCTCATTTCCTTTAATTTCAGTTGCGTCAATGTGAACCAGGATGTTCTGTTTTCTGTCAAAAGTTGCGCCTAAAAATTTGCAGTCTTCTTAGACCGGCAGCGTTGTACCATGCAATCTGAGAAGTGGAGCGCAGTATAACCCTCGCTTCTGGGAAAAGCGAACGGTAGCAGTTTTTTTGTTGGAAAACAGAAACCGTTTTTGTCAGCCCATTGTGTGAGATTATTTATTGTTATTTCTAGTTGTCTTTCGCAGGTGGGCAGATTAGAAGAGCGGCAAGCCACTTGAAAATCGTCGACATATATTTAATGCATAACAAAGGAAGGGATGAGCTTATTAACAGAGTTCATTTTGACTATGAAGAGGGTCGTGCTCAGAATGCAACCTTCTGGAACTCCAATTTCTAGTGTATATGTGATAAAAGTATTGTGCCAAGACGTACATGAAATGTTGTATTTGACATGAAATCACATAGACAATTTTGAATTCCGCCGCGAGCGACTTTCCAGGTCAGCCAGGCCTCTCAAAAGTTAATATCGCCACGTCGTATCATACGCCTTTTCTAAATCGAGGAAATTCGCGAGACAGTGTTGTTTGCGTAGAGACGCGTCATGTATTTCTTGTTCGAGTCACACGAGATGGTCAGTGGTGGAGCGGTTCTTTTTGTATCCGCACTGGTGCATGTCTACTACGCTTCTTGTTTCAAGGATGAATGTGAGTCTGATGTTTATCATGCTCTCACAGGATTTGGCTAGACAATTTGTTAATGCAATGGGTGTATAGCTGCTAAGGGATGTTGCGGGTTTACCAGATTTCATACAAGGCACCACTACCGCATTTTCCCAATCTGCAGGCGTTACCCCAGACCCCCATATCTTGTTGAAAAAATTAAGAAGTGCATCTACTGATGCTTGAGATAGATGCAGCAGCGGACACGGTCAAGACCTGTTGCCGTCTTTTTTAGCAGCATAAAGAACTCTGTTCAATTCATGTATTGTGAGGGGGCTATTATACATTTCAGCTGAAGCCCCAGTGGTGGGCAGTCTCTGTTTCTCCTCCGACTCTTTAATTTTAAGAATGTATTTGAATAGTTTGCTGAGCTGGAAGTGTTGTAATAGTGTTCACATAATAAGTTTGCCTGGTCCTGCAGGGTGGCTTGTGTGCCTGGACATGTATGTAGTGGTATTGTGTATGACAAGTATTCTCCTCTAAATTTCCTCACCTGGTCCCATATTCGTTTTCATGCGATCGTACTAATATTTGAAGGTATGTATTTTGCCATGATGATTTCTCCGCCTGTCTTCGAATAAATCCTGCTTTGGCGTTGACCTGTTGGAAGCTTAAGAGTTTGCTACAGGTGGTGTACCTTCGTAGGATTTCCCAGGCCTTGATTTATTCTTTTTTAGCGTCGGTACACTCTTTCGTCCACCAGGGCTTTAGCTTTTTGTGCACAATACCTGATGACTGGGGTATCGCCTTTTCTGCCGCTGAGATTATGGCCTCAGTGATTTTTTTTTAAGTTCATGAACACTTAGGTCTGGCGAAAAGACAGCTTCCAGTTTGGAGTTCTCCAGAAAAACCGGCCAGTTAGCGAGCTGCAATTTCTTCGGTGTAGACGAGTGCTTAAGGTTCTTGGTGATGATAAGAGTTTCATGACTGCTGGTAAGTGATCGCTAAAGTATGAAGTGTCCAGGGCTTCCCATTTAAGATCATTAAGAAGAGATGGTGAGCAAAAAGCTACATCTAAACAACTCTAAGTGCGGGAAGTTTGTGAAAAGCAGGTCGGGTCACCTGTATTTCAGATATCATTGGATAAAATAAAACCTTCAGCCAGCTGTCCTTTTTGGTCAGTTTTGACACTGCCCCAAAGAGTACAATGACAATTAAAATACCTTACTAAAACAAATGGTTGCGGTTATTGATCAGTTAAATTTTCGAACTGTTTAGTAGTAAAATGGGCGTGGGGTGGAATATACAATGAGCAAATGGTGATGGTTTTGTAAGGCAGAATGGTAGTGCTACTGCTTCGAAATATGTATTCAATTGGACATTTAGCGTAGGAGTGCACGACTGCCCGAGTAGGGTTGCCCTGCACCACTATAGCCGCTCAACCTGAGAAATGGCTGGAAAATTTTCGGTCCCTTAGGACAATGGTGAAAGCTTTGAAAATTTGACTGTGTTTTGGGCCGAGATTTGTTTCCTGCAGACAAACTACAACTGGTGAAAATATGTTGATTATGTCCTTCATGTCACCTAGATTGTGTATGAAACCTCTACAATTCCAATGGATAATAAAGCCATCCTGAAATTGAAAGGTAAGAAATGGCACTAATGAAAGAATAGGAGGTAAGATGTTATGCGATATAAATTTAAAGAAATAGTAATACAAAGGGTCGATAACCTTTAGGTTATGGCATTCTTATTTAACAGCGTTATTGGAACGTTGTCCCTCTTTCCGCGCTCGAGCGAGCGCTTGTCCTGTGGTGTCGATGACACCGGAGTACCTGCGTCGACCTCCATCGCTCTTCTGGGGCGCTAGAGGACCGAGAGTTGGACGCCCAGACCCGTGTCTCGGGCCTTGGAGTTTCCTTGATTTTAGGTACCTGCGGGACTGGTGTCTGCAGGGTTTTGAAGAGAATGGAGCAGCGTTTGGTGCTTCCACCACGGGGTTGGGAGTGTCACTGAGGGACCACTATGCGTGGGCTCGGAGGATTCATGAGGCCTCTGTGGCACTGCCACCACCTGCGTCACTTCGGCATAACTTCTTTGCGAAAGGTACGACAATCGCTTTCTTGCTTCAAAGAACGATATTTTTTAGTTAAGATTTCGTGCAATGACTTCTTGGTACAGCAAGGGAAAGACCACGAGTAATCCTTTGTAGTTAACACAATGTGGGGAAGAGGAACAATTGACAGATTGGTGATCGTTGGAGCTGCATTTACCGTAAGTTGTTTGTCCTCGGCATGCATGTGAAGCATGTCGAAACTTGGCATTTGGTATATCGTCTGGGGTTCGCGATATATGGTCTGACAGTTACTTTTATATAACCTGCATCCACCGAGGTAGGTATTACGCTTGTTCTAAAGGTGAGTATAACTTGTCTGGTCAGGATTTTTGGTCGTTTGTGCGGATGGGTATTCTTTGTATTTTAGCAACATTTTGTTCCTGGAAACCTTCCAGTAGTTACTCATCGCTCAAGCCTATAAAGTCTTCCTCAGATATCCCTCCCCTGCTTAGTTATTAAGAGTTCTCTGGGCTGGAACTGTCACTGTCGCGTCGCTACTACTGGTAACTTCAGAGAGCTTTTCTGTTTGACCTTTATCATTTATTTCTAGGAGGAGGTTCGCGCTAGACGTTTTGGAAACTTTGTGTGTCAGTCCGATTTTGTCTTTCAGGCACTTTGCTGCCAGGAATGGAGAGAACTCTTTGACAGGCATGTTGTTTTCGCTGTGGACTACATGTGGCGTTGCAGATGGAAATGGAGCGTTGCTTCGAAACGAGAATTGGAATGGGGCTTCGGTGCGGCATCTCTTGAGATGTCGATCATAGACAGAGGTTTGCACTGCCATAAGAAAAAGTTGTTCGGGCTTCGCGCTCCTCGGAGGTACCTCGTGACGTGGCTGCCATGGCGGCGCCTGGCGCCTGGGTTAGAGCTAGCCTTAACGGCGTTGTTTTCGATGCCGGGGGTTGTCCAACTAAGTCTCGCTCACCAGTGAATTGTTGTTTTTGTAGGCGGCGTTTCTGATGAAGGAATACGACAATTTTCCACTGCGATTCTTGAGTGAATGAATGTTTGATTTTTAATGGCGCAAGGGCCAAGTATGGCCAAAGAGCGCCATGTCCATGGTAATGGGTTCGCAATATACGTAATGAGTTCTATGAAGTTGGGGCGATGTGGCTGTAAAGGGGCCTTTAAGATGTAGTCGCTCTAAAGTACGTAAAATCTGTATAATAAGATTATGGAGGTGGCGTATGACGTGTGCTATGAACATTAAGATGCATTTAAAAAGAATTATACGATGTGTAAAAATATATGAGGCTATAAGATTGGCTAGAGCACTACTGCCTCCTTAGAGCCCTTGAAACGCCAGGGTCTGGAGGCATGTGCTATGCAACACAATTATCGCAGCGGCATCCTCTGGAACGACGATGCTCTACGAATGTAATGGGCTTATAACATGCAGGACAACATCATTTAAGAAATTGGGGATTGCCTTGATATTAAAAGGGGGTTCTCTGCCAAGAAACATAGCCGGGTGAAGAGGAATGTAGTAACGAAATGCAAGAGGAAAATGTTTCTTTCTTTCCGCTTTGGCTTTCCGGCACTGCAGCAGGACGTGGAGGATGGTAAGCCTCTCCGCGCCGCTACCACAGGTTAGAGGGTCATTTCCGGTGAGTAGAAAATTACGGGTGCCACACATGTGTCCTATTCTGCGACGACAGAATAGGGCATCTGTTCGGCGTGATTTTGCTACAGAGGGCCAGAATCCTAACTGTGGTTTTATCACGTGGAGCTTATTATTTGTTTCCGCGTCCCCCAGGCGTTGGTAGTGGTTCCGTAGTTTTCTTCGTAAGAGAGGCTTCAGATCAGTAGCAGGGACCGCAGCGGTAAAACTAGCTTGCGATGTCATTGATCTGGCTATTTGGTGTGCTAGAACATTTCCCTCAAAAGCTCTATAGACAGGTACCCAGCATATAATGATATGCTAGTTAGATAAGTATGCTCCACACAGAACGGAGTAGAGCTCAACAAGTACAGCGTTCTAGTGTTTAGAGAGTGAAATCTGGGCTTTTACGACACTTAGAGAGTCTGTATATATGACTGTTTGTCGAAGTTTTGATTTCATTATATGCTTCGCTGTCGACAATAGTGCATGGGCTTCTGCCGTAAATATACTAGTTTTCGGGTGCAGCGCACCGCATTCTGAAAAAGATGGGCCGGTGGCTGCGTAAGAAACCCCTGCATCCGACTTGGAACCACCCTTGTAAAACTCAGTGCAAAAGTACTTATACTAGAGTTCTAAAAAATGCATTTTAATATGTGCCTCTGGCGCATGTTTCCCGACATCTACAAAAGACATATCACATTCTATGATCTGCCACTGCCATGGCGGTAACAGTTTCGCTTGAGTCATAGGACAAAGTTCAAGGAGGGGAACACCCATTTCCTCAATTAGGTTCCTCACACGCAAAGCAAACGGCTTCCTCATTGCAGGCCCGTTATGGAAGAGCGTAGCAGCGGCGATATCGTTTGTGGTTGAATAACAAGGACGTTCAATGTTCGCTTGTACTCTCAGGAAGTATGTGAAACTGCTATATGACCGTTGTAGATCAAGTGACCACTGATTTCACTCTACGTAGAGGCCCTGGGTTGGACTTGTTCTGAAAGCGCCCGTCGCGAGACGGGTGCCCAGATGGTGGATGGGGTCTAGGATTTTATGCGAAGCATATTACGAGAGCTCAACCCAGCTCCTCAGGCGCGGCGGTGTCGCCTTCAATACCACGTGACACCGTGACGTCACGACAGAGGAGAAACGGCGCTCCAATTCGCGCCGTCGCTCGCAGCGTCGCGGCGGTATATAAGCAGCTGCGCTTGCCTCTGCTAGACACTCACGAGGTGAGATGCCTCCTATAGACAGAGCTGCTCGTTGGAATGAGAAGCGAAGGTTGCGGCGTGCTACAGAGACTGATTTTCTAGGTGGCTTTGGCTCAACTCTTGCAATATGGGCTGGGTGGGAATCGAACCAGGGTCTCCGGAGTGTGAGACGGAGACGCTACCACTGAGCCACGAGTGCGATGCTTCATAGCGGTACAAAAGCACCTCTAGTGAATACGGTGTTGCCTTAGAAACGAGCTGTTTCTAAGGCTCAGGCATGCGTCGCTTGCTCAGGCGCACATTTCGTTGCCGCGCCGAACGCTGCGTTGCTCGACGGTCACCGCGTCCAATGCGGGGCGCGTAGTGGCTGCGCCTTAGCCCATTGTCTTACACCCCTTGGTGGGTCGACGGGAACGCTGTCGCGTTCCACTCTTGAAGGCGAAGCAGCCGAACCAAATATAGCCAAGCAACAGCAGTTCACCAGGCTAAACAGTGGTTCAACAACTAAAATAAAGGCTAGTATGCTTCGCATCCTGGGCTTAACCTTAGCTAAGCGACAGCCATTTTTTAATGCACTTGGTGTTGCAGAATTATAAATTATTGCACCGTAATCAAGGCGGGAACGGACAAGACTGTTATACAAATTCAAAAGACACTTTTGATCACTACCCCATGTAGTGCGTGACAGAACCTTGAGAAAGTTCATTGTTTTCAAACATTATATTTTCAGATTTTGAATATGGGGAATAAACGTGAACTTTGAATCTAATGTGATTCCCAGGAATTTATGTTGGCTGCTCACAGAGAGGTGGTCTCCCTTGATCGTAATACTAGGCAGTAGAGCTACCCCCCTCTTGTTTGAGAAGAGTACGCAGGTATTTTTTGGGGGTGTTTATTTTGAAGCCGTTCTCATCCACCCGTTTAGACAATTTGTTTATCCCAAGCTTCACTTGTCATTCGCAGACAGCAATAGTGCAAGATTTGAAACTTACTTCTACATCGTCAACATACACGGAATAAAACATTGCCCATGAAACGACTGTATGTAGGCTGTTAATTTTTACAATAAGCAGTGTGCAACTAAGTACGCTCCCTTGCGGAACACCAGTTTCTTGGGTGAATGATTTAGATAAGACATTACCAACCTTTACGCGAAAAGTGCGGTTAGACAGATAGCTTTCAATTGTGTTTAACATGTTCCCACAGACGCCATCGCGGAAAGATCGCGGAGGATCCCATATCGCCATGTCGTGTCGTACGCTTTCTCTAAGTCCAGAAACCCTGAAAGTAAAAACTGTTTATGAATGAACGCATCTCTAATATTTGCCTCAATGCGGGCAAGGTGGTCGATTGTCGACCTTCCCTCTCGGAAACCGCATTGAAGGAGGTCTAGTTTATTGTTGCTCTCTAGGAAGCTGATTAGGCGCCGGTTTACCATTTTTTCAAAAGCTTTCCCCAGACAGCTTGTTAGCGCTATTGGCCTGTAGCTGTTGGCTGAGGCCCGGTCTTTCCCTTGTTTAAGTATTGGAATAAATATAGCTTCTTTCCAGGACGATGGAATGTACCCCGCCGCCCACATGGTATTGAAAAGAGATAGAAGTGATTCCAGTGCTTCAGGGTGTAGATGCCTAATTATTTCGTACATGATACGATTGCCACCTGGCGCCGAGTGGTTGCAAGAAACCAGCGACACCTTAAGTTCCGACAATGTAAATGGCCGATTGTAAGCATCACTCGATGAGCCTTTGCTGTTTAGGGGATGCCGCTCCTCGCGTTCTTTGTGTCTTAGAAATGTTTCTGTAGAGTGCGATGCACTGGACATATATTGAAAGTGGTCGCCTAGAGAATCCGCCTGATTTTTCCAGGCTATCACCTTGGCAACTTACTAACGGTAGGGGATGTGACTCCAGCCTATTGAGTTATTTACCCTATTTCATACTCTTGTTTCATCAGTGTATGAATTTATACTAGAGATGTACCTACCCAGCTTTCTCTCTTTGCTCGTCGACGTGTTCTGCGGCCTTGTGACTTGACTTGTTTGAAATTAATAAGGTTTTTGGTGGTTGGACAATTTCGAAGCAATCTCCAGGCCTTATTTTGATTTTGTCGTGCTTTCCGACATTCGTCGTTCCACCATGGCATGCGGCGTTTACTTGCCGAACCATTAGTTTGCTTGATACATTTAGTTGCAGTGTCAATAATAAAACCTGTTAGATATGCCACAGCGTCGACTATAATAAAACCAGCAATTTTATCTGCGCCTACATACGTCAGCTCTTGGAACAGTTCCCAGTTGGCTGAGTTCATGTTCCATGGCGGAAAATGTGGCGAGCATCCATCCTGTTTTGTTAGGTTTAAAATAATTCGAAAGTGGTCGCTCCCAAAGCAGTTCTTCAGAACACTCCACCCAATACACGGAATTAGTGTTCTCGACACTATACTTAAGTCTATTGATGAGTACGTGTTACGTGCCACACTGTAGTACGTCGGCTCTTTCTTGTTAATTATACATGCTCCTCAGGAGGAGAGAAAGTTTTCAATTAGGATGACGAGAGTCTCCACACAGAATGTTATGTGCGTTGAAGTCGCCGACAATTATGTAAGGTGCCGGAAGTTCATCTATATAGTTTTGAAATTCTGTTTTGTAAAGTTGGTAATTCGCAGGAATGTGTATGGAACTAATCGTGACTAATTTGTTAAGCAGCACTCCTCGGACAGCAACTGTCTCTAGGGGCGTACGAAGTCTTAATTCATGCGCAGCAACATTTTTTGCCAACTATAATGACCACATCCTCGGACGACACGACAGCGTCATCACGGTCTTCACGAAAAAAAGTGTACTGTCGGAGAAAATTAGTTTGCGTATGTTTGAGGTGCGTTTCTTGACCACACAGCACATGAGCTCTTTAATGTCGCCGAGGTTATGTAGAAGTCCTCGCATATTCCATTGTAGTATTTGTGTATCTATTATGCTATATGTGTTGGGTGCTGTGTGTTTAAGAGACTGAGGTTAGCTCACGGGCCTTTTTCTAACGCCGTGATGGGAGTTTTGTCTCTTTTGGAGCGATCGAGAGCGCCTCGCCGCTCCTTAGGCGCTGGTGGCGCCGTCTTGCTGGTGGTTGTGTCCATGGCTGCTTGCGAGGCGCTGGACACGTGCTCTTCCAAGTGCTTTGTTTGGCGTGAAGGCCTCGGCGCGTTGGACGAGGCCTTTGAGGTCAACTGCCCGCAGGTAGATGGCCCCGTCTGCTGGGTTGGCGTAGCAGCACTAGCTGCATCCGCCGGGGCGGGGGGGGGGGGGGGGGTTAGGGGGGCGGATGGCGTCACTGCCGGCTCACTGGGTGTGGGCCGGACAGCCGCCGGAGACCATTGTGGCGCAGCCCCCTGACGCGTCACTCCGGCAAAGGTGCTCTTTGGCAGGAAGAATACCCGCCTGCGTGCCTCTTTGAAACTTATGTTTTCTTTTACTTTAATTGTAACTATTTCCTTTTCTTTCATCCACGATGGGCACGCCCGCGATTATGCAGCGTGCTCCCCTTCACAGTTTACACAATGGAGAGAGTTTTTACAAGAATCAGAGGTGTGCTCATGAGCACTGCATTTTGCGCAGGTTTGGCGGCCTCGACAGCTCTGTGAACTGTGACCGAAACGCTGGCATTTGAAGCAACGCAGGGGATTTGGAACACATGGCCGAACACGGAGCTTGATATAGCCCGCCTCGACGGACTGGGGCAGAACACTTGGGCCAAAAGTAAGTACCAGGTGTTTGGTCTTAATTTGGTCATCATCTTAATTCGCTTAACGTTGATGACGTTCTGCTCACTGAAGCCCTCCAAGAGCTCAGCCTCAGTCAGCTCCAAGAGATCATCATCGGAGACTACGCCACGTGTGGTATTCTTAGAACGATGCGGAGTTACTGGTATACTTTGGCGTCGCCAAATGATACTAAATTGGATATTGCTTCAGGCTGCGGAGTTCCAAGAGGAGATCACCGCTTGCCATTCTGGATGCTTTGTAACCTCTAGCAAAAATTTGGGTGAAAGACTTAGACACGAGGAATGGTGAGATTGTTTGCACGGGTTTGTCTGGTTGTTCGGAGTGGACAACATGGAAGCGAGGGAAAGTTTCTTTTTGACGGGCGTAAAATTCTAAGACATGATCGGTGCGCCCCCTCTTCAGGGAGCGATCAGGTAGTGGGGGAAAGGAAGCAGCCATAGTAGATTGTAATTTCAGCAGTACCGCCAGCCATCCACCGTGGAGTCCTACAAGGGGACGCTGCAGGGCCTGTGAAATACGGCCTGCAAACGCCAGCTGTACATTACCACTATACGAAATATGAAATAACCTAGGTTGGTTATTCACACAAGGTTAGCCCTTGCTGCCTGGAAAAATTGGAAGAGAAGCCAGGAGAAGACAGGAAAAATGGAAAGTGAGAGAAAGACGAAGATTGGAGGGAGATCGAGAGACAGGAATAGGCAACTACCAAATTCCCCCGGGTGGGTCAGTCCGGGGGTGCCGTCTATGTGAAGCAGAGGCCAAAGGGGTGTGTTGCCTCCGCCGGGGGGCCTTAAAGGTCCAAACACCCAGCATAAGCTCAACCCCCAGGATCCCCCTTTCCCCAGAAACGGCTAAGCCGCGCATGGCTACACGCGGGAGGGTCCAACCCTCGTGTGCTCGGGTACGTGGTGTCGCAGCACACCGAACGCCTGCTGACGCAGACGCCCCTGTGGGGCACTGCGATTCTTGATTGTGGAGCTGCGCCGATGAGACGGTAGACTCTATCCGGGCAAGGCTTCGTTAGACAGGGGTCTCGGATGACTCTCAGATACAATTTCCTTGATTTAGGTGTCGGTAGACTGATGGGTAATGCTGCCTGGGTTTCTAGCGATCGTGGCATTCCGCGCTCAGTTGCCCCCACAGCTCATTGTCGACGCGGTGGCTGCTTGCGGGTCTCTGCACTCCCGCACCCAGCGTTCGGCCTTAGGGCTAGCCTAACGTCGGCGTTGCCGATGGTAGGTTAGTGAACACGGCGAACTGTTCGATTCCGCTGTGTCCCCTTGATGTTTACGAAGATATTCCGCTGATCACGGTGGTGCTAGAAGATTTTGGGCGCTTCGAAAATTCGAAATCACGGAGCGATGCGAAACACGCCTGAATGCCTCGAGGGGGCGCAGAGGCACCCCTTATACGCGGGTGATTTCTTCGATGCCCTACCACATACTACGCCAAATCTAAATAGTTTTTTTTTAGTTTCGTCGAATTTTAGGCATATTGCAGGTCAGTGTGCTCTATCAAAACTAACATCAATGGTAAGGACTCACGTTGTATAATCTCCCTTATTTTACTCACGCGACATTTTATTAGTGCGCAGATGGCAGCGTCATATTTACCATCATTGACCGTGTTCTGCTAAACGGAAGCTATAGTGCCATAGTGCACATTCACCAGGTCAGAGCAATTCCGTCACATCTTTACTTTAGTACTATGTAATGCCTAGTGGAAGAGCAGGGCTTTTGCATACATGTTTCACCTGCGTCCAGATAAACTCTCCCTGAACGGAAAATCATGACAAATAACGCAGAGGCTATAGCTACCCCATCTTGCAAAGATATGTTTTCGATGGTATTTTCCTATGTTGTTTATTTGTGATCCACGCTAATAAAGGACAGCTGAAAGAGGTGAGAATAAAGGTTGTGCCTAACGGACCAATGGTTTGTTAGACACCACCATGTGAAGCGAACAGATAATCCAGCCAAGGAAGATAAAGGGAAACTACATGTGGTGCTATAATGGAAAGGCAGGTATGATAAGCTACAGAGAGATGAAAGTGGAAAGAAAACAAACAATTTGCCGCTTGCGCTATTGGAGCTACAACGGCAGCTGCAACCCTACGAAAGTTGGCATATCTCGTGAAGCCAGTGGCTAGAAAAGTGTCCCACAAAAGCCCAAACAGCCATAAGTGGTGTTCGCCCATAATCTCGGGTCACATCTTCTACACACGAAAGTGGATGGAAGAAAAATCGTAGAAATTCTCTAGAGCCATACATGTAATGCGAAGAATGTGGGTTTTATTTCCACCGGCAGAAAGTTGCCGTTTCTTACACTCTTATTTTATTTCTATTTTACATTATTTTTTGTTATTTGTTTCCCCAAAATTACCAATAATATTTTACTTAGGTATTGTTATCTACTAGATATCGATATTCTAGGTGAGTACGTAATCGCACCTAATACCGTTGCTCCGTTAACTGAGCAAGCAAACCTAGAAGCAATGGAATTTGCTTCAGCCCAATTGTTACTTAGTTTCCTCGGGCATTGCCGCTTCACTGCTAACCCTTCAACTGTCTGTTTAAAAATTGTTTGTACAAGAATATAGATATCTATTGCGAAACGCACACACTTGTTTTGTCAGGAGAAATATCGATAATTATATGACGTTTTATGTGGAGCTTATTCTATACGTCACTACTGCTAGTGGTGAAATCACAAGAGATAGACGATGACCCTTTCGTTATGTTCTGTTCTGATTATGACTTTGTTCCACGCAAGGCTGCAAGCAATAATTCAGCTAATACTGATCCCTACAGGATAATGCTCAACTTTGGGTCTGTGGTTGGCTCACTTCTGGTAATTGGAGGTACATAACAAAAGAGTAATCAAATAGAAAACTTCATCAATCATTCCATTTAGGTAATGCAAACGCGACAAATTATTCTATTGGCTTGGATACAGCAACAGAAGAAGCTGAATCCATTACTATTTCGACAGTTACACATTACACTTACATAACAGTAGCTGAAGAAGTCGTACAAGCCATAGTACCATTCACTGTCGTTTTGGCAGCAGTAATAGCAACTCCACAGGACATTTCTCTGCAAAAGAAAAGATGATCGGAACTTTACTCGTAAGAAATGACAGATTTTACTGTATGTAACGAAGCTTAGTAAATAAAAATAGTTTAGCGATTATGTGTTCAACCAACCACAATTGAATGCAGTTTACGACATGAAGATAGTATGAAAATACAGTACTCTGTGACTCCGCAACATCAAGCGCCACGAACTGCGCCATAGCATAGATGGGCCACACATATGGGACACAGTGGCATTTATGCAGCCCTTTCTTTTGTTACTTCCAGTGCCTCTCTCCAGGTTCACAAGAAGCATTAGTGGGTCCAATTCCTTGCAAACCTCTCCTTGTGTGTTTCCTTTAATTTGATTGTAGCCCGAAGTGACACAGGGACTAGCAGCAGACAGGACAAGCGCTCGTCCTGTCTGCTTTCAGTTTCTGTCTGTGTCAGCCCTACAATCCAAGAATACATCACCGTACCAACACCGCCAACTTTCTATCCTTTTGCATTATATTTTCGTTTGTTTCATTTGTAATATCTGTAAGTTTATTTATTGTTTGAATATTTCTATGCAAAGCGTCACCTTTTACTGATATGGCTCACTCTACTCCTAACAGGATCGCGTGAGCCACTCTGAGTTTTTTGTGGAGATTTTACAGTACCACAATAAGGGCAATGCCATATTTGCACACGTGATAAGGCCTTCGATTTAGCGCTTCCTGATCGGCATTAGCCGGTTTGCTTACAATTGCCATGAGGCTGCCCAACCGGCAACCGCGTTGCGTATGAATATGCACACGATAAAATAGATTTGCCAACACTGCAAACTCTGTAATTATACATTTCATTTATCTATTATGCTTTAAATGCGATTTCAATGATGTGCGAGCTTACCAGCTGAAGGCCAAGACTGTAGCCACCCGAAGTATTTACAGCGGTAGATTTGTTGGGCTGTTACTGCCGTGTCCCTGTTGTCTTCCTTAACTGTATGCGCAATGGCATCGTTCTGAAATAGGTGTATGTGCACGCAGAAAATGCATGTTTGTGACCGTCTGCCGCCAAAGTGGTCGGTTACGACCACGTAAGTTTGGTCGCCAGCGGTGTTCAAATTCTTTAGGCAGGGTTTTCTCATTTTTTACCGCGCGAACTAGAGAGCCATCGCTCGCCTACAGTTTCATTCTGGGCGAAGAAAGAAACCTCGTGTTGCCCACCTCTTTGTCCATGTTTTCCTTCACTGGTATTCACAGTAAACTTGCTCGAGTATGCCATCGTGCTTGCATCGCTGAGACGTAGGGTTCACTCGCATGCTTATTGAAGTTAACCATTTAGCAATATTTCCTGCCAGCGCTGGTAATAACACTGCGTTGTTACTGCAGGAGGTTTGAACAGTGTTAATCTGGCAGTCATCACTGGCAATCGTTTACTGGTCACTGGCAGCGTGGGCAGTAAAGCTTGTGGTGCTCGGTTTACGGAAAGGTGTTCATTACCATCAGTAACAAAGAGGCCCCCTATGCAGATGAGACCGGTGAAGCTCGCACACAGCACCTTCCACATATTCAAGACTTTGTCGCAGTTCTGGCTTTCCCAACGGAGTACGTCTTGCCTGTTCTCTTCCACAGTTTAAATAAAAATACCGCGCGATTGCTGGCCTCTCGGCGGAACATTCCCGGAGCCGAAAGCGGTGGCTGATGCACTTGAAATCAATCCTGTGGTTTTGTGTGCCGAAACCATGACTTCATTATGATACACACTGTAGTGGACCACTAAGGATTCATTATGACCACATGTAAATGTGTAGCATGATCCCTCCCTTCCCCGTCCCCCAATTCAAGGGGCACGGGCGTTTTTACATTCCGCCCGCATCGAAATGCGGCTACCACAGCCGACATTTGATCCCGCTACGTCGTGCTTAGCCGCGTAGCACTATAGCTGTCAAGCCACCAGGTGGGTGTGGCTGATGCAAGCTGGTTGCCCTCGAGTCAGAAGGTGTTCAATGGAGGCGGCCAGTTTGCGGCCCTCGGTGTGCGGTGCGTAGCCTGCTCGCTGTAAATCAATCTATATTTCGATATCTTGTTGCCTCTATGATATTACCACAAAGGTAGTACACTTATTGCCAAATTGTTCTTTTTGATGAAATGTTTGCTTTCATCAAACTAGGAACATTTTTTAAATGTCTTCCATCTACGTCATGTTACGCCGCATACTTTTCTCACGTTGTGTTCTTTCTTCTTGTGAAGAAAGCAAGTGACGAGAATTATGCAGGGTTTCGCATAGTGAATGTTGTTATTCGAGCGCTAATTTTGCATAGAATCGTTGCAAATATTTTTTTTTTCTGAGACATACTACAGTATCAACATTCATTCAACGTTTGCCTCTTTGAATCTTTAACATAGACGTTGCACGAGAAACTAGAAGTTAGGTGCAAAGATTAAGTAGGTTAGATATTGTATTATTTTCACTTTACATAACTCATTTAAGATTAAAAAATATCACTGTTCTATTTGAATGCAATAATAAATATTTCTGCTGCCTTCCTAGTCTTCACATAAAAAAAACTTTTTTTTTGGTCTTCCAATTTTCCTGTTTTCACGAACCCCGGAAAGATTTGAGCTCCTCTGTACCTTTCGGCGAAGTGGAGAAGATAATTACGAGTTTCTTTACTCAACCCTACCTCAAAGCCCTAGTTGCTGGTTGCCAGTTAAGAAAAAAACCGTCCGGTTTGTCGAGCTAAATGAACCACTTTTATTCCGTAATCATCAACTATGGACTTCTCTCTAACATGGTGAACTATCTTGCGAACTTCACCGCCTTACAACTTCACCATCATCATCATCATCAGCCTAGTTACGCCCACTGCAGGGCAAAGGCCTCTCCCATACTTCTCCAACTACCCCGGTCATGTACTAATTGTGGCCATGTTGTCCATGCAAACGTCTTAATGTCAACCGCCCACCTAACTTTCTGCCGCCCCCTGCTACGCTTCCTTTCCCTTGGAATCCAGTTCGTAAGCCTTAATGACCATCGGTTATCTTCCCTCCTCATTACATGTCCGGCCCATGCCCATTTCTTTTTCTTCATTTTAACTAAGATGTCGTTTACCCGCGTTTGTTGCCTCACCCAATCTGCTCTTTTCTTATCCCTTAACGTTACACCCATCATTCTTCTTTCCATAGCTCGTTGCGTCGTCCTCAATTTCAGCAGAACCCTTTTCGTAAGCCTCCAGGTTTCTGCCGCATATGTGAGTACTGGTAACACACAGCTGTTATACACTTTCCTTTTGAGGGATAGTGGCAACCTGCTGTTCATGATTTGAGAATGCCTGCCAAACGCACCCCAACCCACTCTTATTCTTCTGGCTATTTCAGTCTCATGATCCGGATCCGTGGTCACTACCTGCCCTAAGTAGATGTATTCCCTTACCACTTCCAGTGCTATCGCTACCTATCGTAAACTGCTGTTCTCTTCCGAGACTGTTAAACAATACTTTAGTTTTCTGCAGATTAATTTTCAGACCCACCCTTCTGCTTTGCCTCTCCAGCTCAGAAAGCATGCATTGCAATTGGTCTCCTGAGTTACTAAGCAAGGCAATATCATCAGCGAATCGCAAGTTGCTAAGGTATTCTCCATCAACTTTTATGCCTAATTCTTCCCACTCCAGTCCTCTGAATACCTCCCGTAAAAATGCTGTGAATAGCATTGGAGATATTGTATCTCCCTGTCTGACGCATTTCTTTATAGGGATTTTGTTGCTTTCTTTGTGGAGGACTACGGTGGCTGTGGAGCCGCTATAGATATCTTCCAGTATTTTTACATATGGCTCATCTACACCCTGATTCCGTAATGCCTCCATGACTGCTGAGGTTTCGACTGAATCAAACGCTTTCTCGTAATCAATGAAAGCTATATATAAGGGTTGGTTATATTCTGCACATTTCTCTATCACTTGATTGATAGTGTAAATATGGTCTATTGTTGAGTAGCCTTTACGGAATCCTGCCTGGTCCTTTGGTTGACAGAAGTGTAAGGTATTCCTGATTCTATTTGCGATTACCTTAGTAAATACTTTGTAGGCAACGGACAGTAAGCTGATCGGTCTATAATTTTTCAAGTCTTTGGCGTCCCCTTTCTTATGGATTTGGATCATGTTAGCGTTCTTCCAAGATTCCGGTACGCTCGAGGTTATGAGGCATTGCGTATACAGGGTGGCCAGTTTCTCTAGAACAATCTGACCACCATCCTTCAACAAATCTGCTGTTACCTTATCCTCCCCAGCTGCCTTGGCCCTTTGCATAGCTCCTAAGGCTTTCTTTACTTCTTCTGGCGTTACCTGTGGGATTTCGAATTCCTCTAGGCTATTCTCTCTTCCACTATCGTCGTGGGTGCCGCTGGTACTGTATAAATATCTATAGAACTCCTCAGCCACTTGAACTATCTCATCCATATTAGTAACGATATTGCCGGCTTTGTCTCTTAACGCACACATCTGATTCTTGCCTATTCCTAGTTTCCTCTTCAGTGTTTTTAGGCTTCCTCCGTTCCTGAGAGCCTGTTCAATTCTATCCATATTATAGTTCCTGATGTCCGCTGTCTTACGCTTGTTGATTGACTTAGAAAGTTCTGCCAGTTCTATTCTAGCTATAGGGTTAGAGGCTTTCATACATTGGCGTTTCTTGATCAGATGTTTCGTCTCCTGCGATAGCTTACTGGTTTCCTGTCTAACGGCGTTACCACCGACTTCTATTGCGCACTTCTTAATGATGGCCATGAGATTGTCGTTCATTGCTTCAACACTAAGGTCCTCTTCCTGAGTTAAAGCCGAATACCTGTTCTGTAGCTTGATCCGGAATTCCTCTAGTTTCCCCCTTACCGCTAACTCATTGATTGGCTTCTTGCGTACCAGTTTCTTCCGTTCCCTCCTCAAGCCTAGGCTAATTCGAGTTCTTACCGTCCTATGGTCACTGCAGCGTACCTTGCCGAGCACTTCTACATCTTGTATCATGCCAGGGTTCGCGCAGAGTATGAAGTCGATTTCATTTCTAGTCTCACCATTCGGGCTCTTCCACGTCCACTTTCGACTAACCCGCTTGCGGAAAAAGGTATTCATTATCCGCATAATATTCTGCTCTGCAAACTCTACTAATAATTCTCCTCTACTATTCCTAGAGCCTATGCCATATTCCCCCACTGACTTGTCTCCAGCCTGCTTCCTGCCTACCCTGGCATTGAAGTCGCCCATCAGTATAGTGTATTTTGTTTTGACTTTACCCATCGCCGATTCTACGTTTTCATAAAAGCTTTCGACTTCCTGGTCATCATGACCGCATGTAGGGGCATAGGCTTGTACCACCTTCAATTTGTACCTCTTATTAAGTTTCACAACAAGACCTGCCACCCTCTCGTTAATGCTATAGAATTCCTGTATGTTACCAGCTATTTCCTTATTAATCAGGAATCCGACTCCTAGTTCTCGTCTCTCCGCTAAGCCCCGGTAACACAGTATATGCCCGCTTTTTAGCACTGTATATGCTTCTTTTGTCCTCCTAACCTCACTGAGCCCTATTATATCCCATTTACTACCCTCTAATTCCTCCAATAACACTGCTAGACTCGCCTCACTAGATAGCGTTCTAACGTTAAACGTTGCCAGGTTCAGATTCCAATGGCGGCCTGTCCGGTCCGTCTGGTTTCACGCACATTTAATTATTGCTCTCTGCATTCGGGCTTCTGTATTTAAAATTAACCATATTAATCGTCATAATAGATGTGTACCTATAGAGACCCGTAATTTCTACGTAAGGAGGTCCCATAATCGGGGTTCTTAGTAGACGTCCAATATCTTTAAACTTATAAATATATCTTTTACAAAAGATAACGAGAAAGAAACTTGGTTTTTCTAGCGCGCCTTCTCGCAGAAATAACAATTACTAGCAATAATGACATCACACAATAAGAACTACTAATTTTGCCGGAAATTTATTCAATTGCTTTAAATATATAGAAAAGACACCAGCAAAGCTTAGCCAAGGTTTTCGTTCTCTTCGGTCTATTTGGCAAAAAAACTAAGATTTTTCAGCGTTGCGGATAAGTGTGCGGTTTTTAACTATGCAACAAATGCCCCATACACCAGCATTACGCGATGACGTTTTCAGCATCGGTGAAACGCCAAAGCCCCGCAGCCATTATTACAGGTTAAATTAAGTTGACTGCAATTATTTCTTTCGTAACCATGAGATTTAAAATGTTGGTTAATATGAATTTCTTAATATTCATGAAGGATTATAATGAAGTGATGAACATGAGCAGTATTATAATGCCCCTCACCATGTTTCACCATGTCTGGCAAGCGTATTGCATACACTACGCGCTCGCGATCGCGTCTTCTAAGGATTACATCGCTACGCGCCACGGAAAGACCTGAAGTTTCAAACTACACTCCGTTTGCCGTTCTGCTCGCGGGCGCCGCGGTCATAGAGGGGAGGGGGGGGGATGACGTATATCAGTAAGTGTGCCTACGTACACGTCTATGGTGTGACGTTGCTCATACTGACAAGTGGCACTCCGAGAATTATTCAAGGCTACATCTGTTACTTGTGTATTCTGTAGCTTCAGGAAACGAATTAAAGCTTAGAGAAATAATAAAACGCAGAAACCAAATGTCTGCTGTTTTTGTTTTACTTCACACTCTAGCCAAAGATATTTCCTTCTATTTCGTTTGCTTGTTCCCATGTCGTACAGTCGCGCGCGCTCATGCAGAAACTATGTGATTTTCTACCGTGTTCCAGCATGCGATCATGCTCTGTGATCCGATTGCGTCCACCTCAGCGGTTTTGTAGCACTGGCCTAAACGACTAGTGGAGGTGTTCTCGTGCTCAGAGCGCAAAATCGAGTGCTCCGCGAAAGTATACAAACGCAACTACTCGCGCGTGCGACCGTCATTGGAAGCGCGCCGCGTAGCAGAAAAAAAGTGAGGGAACAAAAAATGAAAATACAAGAAGACGGGCCCATGAAGTACGAGTCTCGCAGTGCTCGAGCTCCCGTACGGGAGAACGCAGGGAGGAATATCGCGTGTTGACGCTAGATGGGTAAGCGCAGGGAGCGCGCTTTTTGGCTGTTACACTCCCCTCCTGAAATCATGGGTTTGCGGCACTGAAATAGTTCCATCTTGAATATTATTTACACCAATTTGAAAAAAAAAACATCTTGAGCTAGAACGCTTCGAAGACGGTCCGTAACACGATATAAAACGTGATACATAATATAAAAACGTATTTTGGGTCCCTTTTCAGTGTGTGCGGTGAGCAAATTGCCATGTTTAAAATTAAATATTTTTCACTTCATGAGTTAAACTAAATAATGTCTGTAATTAAGTAGGTGTTCGTTAATTCCAAAACTGGCACGTTATCGGCAAAGCACTCATGTGAAAGGTTACAGTGATTATACTGTGGTTGAACGAAACACCAACTGAAACGCCTTTGCTAACAACGACCTATAAACTTAATAAACTTACGCCATAGTTATGTTTATCCGGGCACTCGTGGTACATTTCTGGGTGTGCTTGTATTTCTTCTTCTGCAATAAAATAGTCAAGGCGTTCAATTTCTTTCAAATATAAACACTAATCATAACTACCTTTCTGTATAAGGCGGCATCAATGAGAACCACTACATCACACCACATTCCCATTAAGAAAAAGCCTAGTGCATGATGTGAAAGCGGATTCACCTTAATCAAACCTACTATATAAATTGCAACGCTACTAATCAATATAGCTCTGCAGTGTTGCGTTTAATGAGGATAGCAGTTCAGGCCAGTTTCAAATTTATTGCGTGAATGTAGCTCTAACCACTAACGTGCGGGAATATAGGTGTTTTTAGCCGAAAGGAGGAACAAACACATGCTCTCTGTTTGTGCAACATTCCGCTAACGTTTTCTTCCCACCCTTCAATTCTTTTCGCCCCATCTTTGCCATACGTTGAATAGGCAGTACAGGCATCCATATTTTTTGCTACTTTCACAATTTTCTCGCAACACGCTTTACTTCTCACAGCCTTTACTAAAATGTGAACCGCACTAGGAATCCGCGCAAAATTTTGTTGTAGATTTTGGGCCCTTCCGCTTGTCTACATTCACGCTGGAGTATATGTTATTTAGGTGCATCGTAAGATAGAAATGTCTGTGTTAGTTTAATGTATCCATCTTTCAATCAGACAACAATTAAAAGTAATAACGCAATTGCAATAACTTACCCAAAGAACTTGGGTAGTCACACTCTCCTCCCTTGCAGAGGCCAGCAAATGCTCTTTTTGGAGAATACTCTACGCTCTGCAAAATACATACGCAGTCAGTTAACGGGCAATTTTGGAAGAATTTCAACAGACCTGCTGATAGCATTAGCGACATTCTAGCTGATCATTCGATGGGATCGAGTGGCGATGTCACCCGTCCTCTCTGGGTGGTCCTAACGGCCGCCGACAACCGCTGTGACCATGTCCTTCGCAAAATGCAGGTCCCGGTGCAATAGAAAGGCACTTGTGAGATTGTTTGAACAAAATGCTTTCTTAAAAAGGTTATGATTTCTTTTTCCTTTTCCATGAAGGATAGAAGCAAGAATAAGCAGTGTGTTCATCATCATAGTTTGCACAGTGGAGTGGGTCGTTGCAGTTGTCGTCGGAGTGGTCATGCAGTAATGTGCACTTTGCACAGGGTGTACGGCCTCGGTAAGTCTGCGAGCCGTGACCGAATCTTTGGCACTTAAAACATCGTCGTGAATTTTGTATGTATGGCCTGGCATTGATTTTCATGTAGCCTGTTTCGATGTGGAATGTGCTTGTACAAAAGCTGAGGATCCTTTGTTTTGTGGGAATATCCTTATCCTCTCAACGAATATAATTCATTGCACCTTCGTGACATGTTGTTCGTTCCAGCCATCTAGGAGCTCTGCCTCTTTCAATTCTAGCAGGTCCTGTTCTGAAAACACACCTCGTGTGCTGTTGAGGGAATGGTGAGTGGATACTGAAATTGGCGTTATACCAAATATAACGAGATTTGTCAGTTTGTTATGTTGCGCTTTGTTTCTAACTCCAAGAGGAACGTCGCCACTGGCCATTTACGAAATTTTATATCCGGGGACCAGAGTGTCAGTGATGCACTTTGCAAGAACGATAAAAGAAATCATTCTTACAATCCCTTGGTGCATGTCGGTATGGATGACGTGGAAATGTGGGAAGATGCTTTTGCTCTCGGCGAAAAATTTGAAAGATTCATCGGTATACCTTCTTAGTGCACATGCTGCTACAGAAATTAGTGAGTGCCCAGGATATCCTGCTGACAAACGACAATCAACTTCCTTACAGAAACTGTCCAGTTCCTAGTGTGTGCAGGGTTTACCTGTAGCATTGCGAAAACAATACGACTCAATACTTCATTGTGACAGTTTAGTGTGCGCCGATGTAAAGGGGAGCCCTAGCTTGTGGCCTTTTAGCTCGTTTCACCAGCAGACATGCCTTTGTCTAAAAAGAAGCTCAAAGTATAGAAATCAGATTGAATCTTTTTCAAGGATTTCATGGGCTAAGGATAAGGGCCTCAAGCACGTACAATAAATAGCGAGAGTCATCTGTACATTTGGATTGTAGTCGACATGTCTACAACCTAAGAGCACCAAATAACATCTACGTTGCGAAAGGTCTTGACACCAGATGAAAAACTCAGATAGGACAGGAACATTCTGTAATAGTAAGCCGGGTGCAGTTATATTAAAAATGGCACTATGCAGGACTATATGCCGGTCCCATTTACATGATTGAAAATCTTGTCGTCCCAAGGAACGAAGGTCGATTAGAGGTGACATTTTACCAGCTGAAGAAAGCCACCTGATGTCATACTTATTCCATTCTGAAAGCGGGCTGTTCCGTGTATGTTGATCGCATCTTCGATGCAGAACATTAGTTTTTTTGTGCGGGAGGGAATAGAATAAATTGTTTAGGTCGACAGAAAAGACTCTAAGGTCTTCGTTAAGGCGATCCTTAAGGGACGTTATGACGTGATCCAAGTCGTTGTTTAGAGAAGGGTCGTCACCAGTAAGAACTTTGAGCTTTGGTAGTAGAAAGCTGAAAACCACACACTACCAGCAGCCCTTCTCCCACAATATAAGTAGAAACGGACAACCACCTTTGTGGGTCTTAGCTCTAAAAAACACTGTGAGAGACAAACTGGCTTTCTAATCATTAAAGCGAGCTAGTGCAGTCATTTTCAAATCCTGGAACATATAAACGTGTTGAATACAACTCAGTGTGCAGGTGGCTCTTGCTCTTATTTCTGAGAGCTCGAGACGTTTGTTTTAGCCCATAAAACACTGGAAAATTAAGGAATAAGGTTCATTGACTTGAAATTTCTTTGACCAAAGGCATGTCTGCTGGTGATACGAGCCTAGAGGCCACAACCCACTGCTTCAGTTTACATCGGCGCGCAGTAAACTGGTAAAAAGAAGGCCTGTACTTAATTGTTTTTGGTATGATATCAGTACATCCTGCGCTCACAAGGTACCGGGCAGCTTCTGTGGGTAAGTCTGTCGCCTTGTGTCAGCGGGGTATCCTGGACACGTGGTAACTTATGTGTCAAGATGCTTACTAAGGAAACGCAAGGACGCCAGCAAAAGAAAGAAAGCAACAATAGACGACTGTCAAAGAAAAGTAGTTGTACTACCTTGCCTGAACCAGGTATCAAACAATCTTAAAATGAAAGTTGAGGCTGCGGGCATTAGCGTGTTTTTTCTGTGCCGCATAAGTTTCCTATGCGCTAAGGTCAGTTCCGACACGGTCACGGAACGAACGTGTATGACCAAGCACGAAAAACATTCTGTTGACTGTGTGCAGCAGGTAGTGTATTCGATACCGTTTACATGTGGAAAACAATATATTAGCCCATCAGGCTGATGGATCAGTGATAGGTTCGGAAAGAACAACAATAAAAAACAACTAGCATTTATTGGAAATCTTGGCTTGCATTATCGGTAGTGTGCATGTATGTCTACGTTGTAGCAAAGTGAAGGTGTGCAAAGACACCCAGGGACATTTTCGAGGCTTTTCAACAATAACCGCTTAAGAGGAAGTTTTAGCTTGGCTGGTCCTACCTAAATACATGCAAAAGGAGAATTCGTTTTTTCAGCAACCGCTGCATCAAATTTGATGCAGTTTGTTGCATTTAAAAGAAAAACTGAAAATGTAGTGACTGTTGGTTTCCAATTTTCGAGTTTGGTCGTCATCTTTTTATTAAAAATTGTCAAAAATCATTTTCAAACAACGAAACTATCAAGTTTGCCACTCTAACTCAACAACGAGAAGTGGTAATAAAATTCCGATAATTGCATCTAATAGTACATGTAAAGCGGACAAACTTGATATGTTACACATGACTATCAAACAATTTAGTAATGTGGAAATACCGCTTCTGCAGAACCCTTGTAAACGACCAAAACAAATCCACGTAAGATGTAAAATGACAAATCGAATTTGTCCGCTTTGAATGATTGAATGATCTAATGGACGCCTTTTACAGAACCGCGATATCTGTTTTTATACAGAGCTTTGAATTTGTAAACTCTGTGCTTCTATTTTTTCAAACTTGCGAATTTTTGAAAATTGTTGTAACAAAATAGCTTTTTAAAAATTGCTGTATTTTTTCAAGTTACAATGCAGTATCTTCTTCATACTGCATTGTAACAGGAGTGCGCTAGGCGCAATATGTTTTTTTTTCTCCTTCTTTTCTCCTCGTCCATTGTGCGTTTGCTTTTCATGGTCGTTTTCGTACTTCCTTACTGCTATGTATCAAAGGCTGAGCAAGATAATGAACATGCACTTGTTAGTCAGCGAAATATCTGTTTGGTACATCCTTTGTGTCAGGTCTTGAAGCGCTGTTTTCGCTGTGATAATTAACCAACTAGGCCTCAGTGAATATTTACATTGCTAAAATTCTCGTGTGCTAACAATGCTAAGGCTTCAAGAAAGCACATCTTGCTGTGTGGTCAGTGCACTGCACAGACACAGCTGCTGTGCACGCAAGGTAACATTTACCTAACTCAGCACTCTCGTAGAGCACTAAACGCTGCAGAAATAATTATTCTCTGTGAACATCACCACGAATTATCGTCAATCAAAGCAAACAGCACAGAAAGCAGCGCTTACATCGATTTCAACAGTGTCTGGGATTCGCATTATGCTTGTTTGTCTCGCAATTTAATCTTTCGTAGGGTGGCTTGCTGCGTTCGAAACGGATTAGAGGCAGCGGCTCTAATTGCGACGTTCTGTGCGCGCCTCGCTAAACAAGCGCCGCAAGTA
Organism: Dermacentor albipictus; assembly: GCF_038994185.2. Taxonomy (NCBI): domain Eukaryota; kingdom Metazoa; phylum Arthropoda; class Arachnida; order Ixodida; family Ixodidae; genus Dermacentor; species Dermacentor albipictus. The sequence continues at coordinate 58,322,009 of NC_091830.1, forward strand.
AAACACTTTCGGTGTGTTCGAAATTAATCTTTCTCACGTCACGTGGAGCCTAACTCCACCTTTGGCACATACTACGGCTTTGGCCCTATCATTGTTTCGCCTTGTTAACAGTCAACATGTGCATTTGGAGGCAGTAATAAGACCAACAAGGAGTTCTTACTAACACGTCTGTGTTAATGCAACGTTCACGGAACTTCTGTGGGCTACCAGAAAGGCCGTCAATCACCATGTGTGCTTGGGCATGCTGAGATTTGCAAAACTAATGGCAACATAAAACCAAATGACAGACGATGAACATGAGAAAGCTATGGGCACATCAAAGTCACACGATTGCATTCGTTTACGAAAAGTCAGTTGTGCAGCGTCTAACAAAATCATATTTTCCCGATCTGCACCTTCACTTCAAAAATGTGTGCTCGTGCCGTCGTCCGAGCATCATCCTAGGCAGTATCGTATGCATAGGGTCTCCAGTAATGTGGGCTACGGCAGTGTTTAGTATATAACGTTTAGGAGGCAGTAAACATCCATAGGAGCCTGAGGTGTTCTGCGATCAGCAATCACAGTGAAAGGCAAGTCAGCGCACTTTACAGCAGTTGCAACATAATCGTTGCATATATCAGCATGTACATTTTGACATGTAAAAGTAAAGAACTATGTGTCGGTCAGTGAATTGTTGGGTACACTATGTGGTTGAATATCAGTTTTTCTATACCTATTTTCGCTTTACGTGTTTTGACGAAGCTCCCGCCGTCTCTCCGATGAGTGCATCCAGCACATCCAAGTGTGTCAATCTTCACTCCAACAAGGGCTGCGCAAAGGCACAAACCTGAAGCGTAGTAGTTTCGCAGCTTTTTCGCCGGACACCGGACACTATTCACCTATTCACCGGACACTGCCACTCAGTGTTCTGCATGACAGAAAGCGTAATTTATTCGAGCTGGGGCTCTACGCCTATACTGATAGTGACTGCTCGAAATGAAAGGCTCGGAAATGCTGGTGTAGCAGATCGAGTACGAGCATACGTAAGCGGAAACAATGAAACAGCCTTCATTAGAGACGTTTGGTAGGCTGATGCGAAGAAGCTCCCTAATTGGTAATCATAGTAGATCCGGTAATCAATATTTCGATTAATGTAGACATCAGGAATGAGTGACAGGAAACCTCGTCCCATACCTTGCTTTGTCAGTATAACATGTATTACAAGTTTTTTTCGCGCAGTCTATGTCAAGCTTGCGCACGTAATAGACCACATAAAACAAAGCTCAAAACAAGAAGGACGACAAGTTCGCACGTATAGTGTCGCATTACTATCATGTTATGTTAAAGAGGCATCATGTTAAAGAGGCATCATTAATACTTCGTAGAAAGAGTTGAATCTCGGCTCCATCAACACGTCGAATTTATTTATTGGCTGTACGCAATAAACAAAAAGTGCTCTTTCTTCACTACAGATGAAAAACGACATGTCGGAGAACCCGTAAATCATGGTAATGCCTTCAGAAAAATGGTCGTGGGAAGCAGTTAGAAAAAGGAGCCGAATGGTCCCCAAGTCGAGTACTCAGGCGGTTTGATTGTCTCGCAGTTCGATTTGTATTGTAAAGCTTGCCTAAATTTTACACAAATCACAAAAACAAGTTCTGTACTCAAACTGATACAGTGTGAATATAGTCGTGAAATAGAGAGAATATACTCGTTATCGGACCGTTCTCGGATATCTTGTCCTTTGGTAAGGGCCTTCTTCAGCTGGGTCACAACAAGATGAATTACAATTCACGAATACGCGCATATATTTAGTGTATGAACGCTGTCACACCCCCTCTGAGGCGGACAGTCGCAAATTGGCATGACATGAACACTTTTATTGTTTGGTGTAAAGCAAATAATTAGTGTAGGCAAAATATCTTCAAATGAACATTGACCTCCTACGCGTTATCAGGGTGTATCCTTTACTTTGAAACGCTACGGCTACTGAATTTCCCCACATCTACCGGCTTGCTAAATTTCTAGGTTAACTTGTTTTCAGGAATGTGATACTACAGATGACTAAGTTGAACTGGTAAATAACGACGTGTGTGCTTTTGTAAGCCCCAGGGCTTACAAAGCTTTTCAATATATAATATTACATGAACAGCAGTAAAACTTGGAAGACTTGTGAATGATGCGACACCATAATAGTAGATCGCATCAAGATTCCAGTACGCACTACTCCATCGACTACACTCATCCTTTCTACTTCGTCTTCCATCGGATCTATTCACACCCCGCACAACAGTACTTTTCGGACTGTGACTTCGCGTCACTTTCCAACATCGTCGAAAGAGAACAGAGTGGTGCTTCTGACCATTGCTGCAAATGAGAACGGTGTCCAGCACATTCGACGCCGGCGTTCTCGTTACAGCACACACACACAAACGTTCGCAATCCGAAAAACCTGTCTTCAGGACCAGCCTAGTTCAGAGCCCCCAATCATCAAATGCCGGCCTTCACAATCGTCCAAAGAAAAGTCGGTAAATGCACTATTCAAGAGAGAGAGATTCTTGTTTTAGGGGTGAAAAGTGGGGCCAAGTGCAGCGCGGTAACTCTCTGTCAGTAGAGGACACCTCAACCTCACTGCACAAAGGGAAAGAGAGAGAAAGGTGGCGCGGCAGCAACAGCGACAACAGGGGATGCCTATGCATGTCACGGAACAACCTCGATGACGGTCGACAAGGCCAGAATCATCCCCAAAAGTTAGTAGTGAACGGAACAGCACCCTGATAGGGAAGTCGCATTGCAAAGGGTGCAGAATGGGAGGAATACACTATCTCTATTAGGCCACTCAAGCACTATTCAAGTTTTCGCACTCGAGTGGCCTAATATAGAGAGTGTTTTCCTCCCATGCATATCCAACCTACTCTGTTTTGATTTCTCACCATTACTGTACGTACCCACTATTTCTCCGTGTTTCCTTTTACCGTTACCTTTTCCCCAGCTTGAGGTTAGCAAACCAGAATGTTCTCCTCCGGTTAAACTCCCGTTCTTTCTCATTTTACTTTGCACTGCAAGCTACATACAACAACGGTTTGCAATGAAATCACTGGCGCTTTCTGCATGCGCCTGCTATATGACATAAACATAGGTCCCACTACAGGGGGATCTATGGAGCATGTTGCCCTGCTGGAATTGAGGTCATGCTTTTATGCATCGGGTCATTCTGTCATCTGTACTGCTTTGTTAATTGTTTCCCGTTTGCCCTCCTACTTAGGCAACAATAGGACCACAGTGTTTGCAAATAAATGAATAAAATACTTCGCCAGCAAAATTGCTTCTATGTCACAAAATTTACTAGAAAATCATATAGGACTAGTTACTGTTCTCTGTATTCAAGATTTTTCTTCCCCACGACTATGAAACACCATGCATTGAAATTATCCTGGAAAATTAAGCTTTTCTTACCACGCAAGGTGTTCCATTTTGAAGAGGCCTGCCCGTGCCATTTTTACATGAAGTAGGGTAACCTTTCTGTAATGAGGAAGGGAGTTGTTTTCATTATTTCATGTGGAATCGTGTATTAGCGTAGAGCAGTCAAGAGTGGCACATTTGCTATTACAGCCAGATAATAAAGTTACGTTGCTTCTCAATACTATATTGGTTACATATCTGTTGCACTGTGGCAAATTATTCCCATGATGTTACTAACGTCGATAAATCCACGAGTAATACGTTCTTTGCAAGGCAAATATCATTTTATTTAGTTTAAATCCGCGCACGTTCCAGCCGATGATGCCAACCTGCTCACTCACATTATTTCATAGGAAAACCTTTATTTTGCCGTTGTTAAAAGCGGTGATCAAATTTTTGTTAAGAAATTAAATGGACAATAGAGACATAACTTTAACATAGCTAACAGACTGCACTGCTGATCGGCTGCCGCTACCTTGCGTAGAGTATTAGCAATAGGTAAGTTAAACAAAACTACCGGATGGCGACTTCCCCTGAACAAGCGTTGGCTCTCCGCGACATCCAATACTGCAGGCAACCAGTCGTGGAGCGGCAAATGTTTGCCAGTACAAAAAACATTTCAATAATCTATATAAAGCCAACGACTTGGAAAGCCTCAAGAAATCTTTCTTTATAAAAAACAGCAAAGGTATAAAATGTACAGTGCGCAAATTTATCTTGACGTACTTGCTATTGCAGTCTGTGGATTAGAACAAGAATCAGAGCCACAGCGCCAAGCATACTTAAGTGAATATATATGCACTGTGTTATAACAAGGTGCCTGTCTTGGAAGTATCTAGGTAATCGTGACTATTTTTGCATCAGCGCTATCTGGTGCTCATAATGAAAGTATTTGTACTTCATAGGTCCAGTTGAATGCAACGTTAGACATCGCTCCGTGTTTCTCTTACGCACTCAGTCTCACTCTTAGCACTATGCCTTCACAAGTATTTCTTTACGGGGAAGTATAGATATTTATCATCTGTACAAGTGAAAAGGTGTGGTAATTACCTGCTGGCACTCTTCTGTCGAAGAGAAGACATAAGTAGCTGTGTGACATAAAAAAGAGCAGGTAATCACCGTCTGAACGTAAACCACCACATAACTATATTTAAAGTAGCACAGCCTTTTTCTCAAAAAAAGGAAACGCACGCATTTCATTGTATAAGCCTATTTATGATTTAGTACAACCTATGCAATAAGATTCGACAATACTGTTCAGAGGCCACAATGGCGGAAGTGGGGCTAGTTCTAAATGCTCTAAACTGGGCTCCGCAAGTTACAAATATAACTGCTTCACATCACCCTGGCACAAGTATGGCAGTTTCATGAATAATGCTTCTGTAAAGGTGCCCATTGGCCTATACAGGATAAATCTATTTAGCGGCAGCAAGAATAAAACAGATGGTGTGACTATAAAAATTTGATTCTTATATTCATTATTGCAAATTGATTTCGCACAAAGTTGGCCTAACTTATTCTTATCTATATTGCAATGAAACAAATCAGGCTTTGAAGCCTAAGGCAAACGAACCTGCTACTAACAGCAAGCACGCAATTTTTCTTACAGTTATTCCTACTATTAGGTGTTTATCCGTACAGTAGCGCACGCGCCTACGCCACGGACGAATAAGGGATAAAGCCTGATTTAACATGCGCCCTTAAAATAAAATAAAGAATACTATTAGGCACAGCCGTCAGAAACAAGTACGACACAATCAGCTACCACAAAGCTGTCATCTAAAATATGGTACGGGGTACGTTGCTTCTCACCTGCCCACAATCACCAAACATTGGGATACCCTTCCCTACAAAGCGTATCAAGTTTCAGTCGGTATAACGATTCCAGAAAACTTGTACCCCCAGTACATTTTGCTTAGCCAACGCAAATAATAACAGAGATGACGCAGCATGCCAGATGCAGTTGACGTCAAAAAATGGTATTGGTTGAGCAAGGCGCAGTAGATGGCAAGGTACCCACGGAACTACGAGGACGAGTTTTGCGGCCTTCACATGCAGCACAAGAACGGGCGTACTGGCGAATGAATCGGTACCTGCCTCGCCAGTAACACCGAAGACGAAGATGGCAGAATGTTTTGAAGACACCGGTGAGGCTGCATTGGGAGACATCGTGGAAAGCTGCGCAGATCTCTAAGCGCAAACGACAGTGAATAAGCAGAAGGCATCTACTGCCGTCGGTGAGGTAATTCTGTCGATGCAACAGGTTTTCACGTATGGTGAAGTCATTGGCGAAGATGTATGGTAAGTGAGAAGGATGGCGAGTGTTGTGCTTCATTAGGAACGGCGCGTGAGGTAGACTCAGGGCAGCGGTGATACAGTAAGTGAGAAAGTCGAGCAGTGAAGATTTCCAGGGATGTTCACGTTCCTTGGCTGCCATATCTTTCAAGGGGACAGCTGACAAATTACTGGTGGAAGTTAGCGATCAAACAACGTGAGGGATCAACGAAGAACGGAATAGGGCGTCAGCATGTGAATGTTTGCAAGCAGAGCGATAAATGACGATTATGTCGTACTCTGAAAGGCGTAAAGCCCAACGAACGAGGTGGCAAGGGGGGTATCTCAAGGATGATGACAAGGATAGGCCTTGGTGGAAAATCACATAGTGAAACTTGCGTCCATAAACGTAAGTACGAAATCTGCCGATTGCTGAAACAAATGCCAAACTTTATTTTTTAGATTGATTCTGGCTTTATAACGGTACGGCTGGTATAAGTGACAATGTAAACCCGTTTTTGTCTTGGACGAGAATGGTGCCAAGCCCAACACCACTAGCATGCGTGTGAATCTCAGTAGGCGGATTGAGGTCAAAGTGACGCAGTAGGAAGGGGACGCGAGGAGCCGGCTGAACCTTGTAAATGAGTCGTTCTACTCAGAAGTCAAAGCCGAGAGCTCAGGGGTGCCAATAAGAAGCTCTGTCAAGTGGGCGATGATGGAGACTTAATTACGCGTTAAATATCGAAAATATGAAGACAAACAAATCAAGCCACGTAGTTCATTTAGACTGGTTGGCTTGGGTCGCTCAGCAACGGCTGGAAGTTTGGCAGGATCTGACAGAATTCCCTCTTTGCAGACAAGGTGGCATAAAATCCTAAAGTTACTGTCACCAAAATGACATTTTCTTCACGTTTAGTTGCAGTCCAGCTGATGTAGGACATGGAAGAACTTTCTCAAATTGAGCGAGATACGATTCGAGATCTGTAGACCACAATGTCGTCTATGTACCAAAAACATGTGTGCCATCTAAGACCCCTGATAGCGTCCAAGGCCAGCAACCTCGCTTCAACAGCTACGTTTGACATTTTGAGATAATTATGTTTTTTCTTGGCTAGATGACCAAAATATACGTATCAGTGAACTGTACGTTGCATGCATACACTAGATACTAAAAGGGAAAGAAAACGACAAGGCTAAGAAAGACTACCTAAATAAACAGCGTGAAACGCGAGAAAATATGAAAATATTGAGTGACAAAGACAACTTATTTTCATTGTATCCCTTTTTTCCGTTCTTTGCCTTGTTTACACACTGCTTTATAAGAATGTAACACCCGGTAGCACGTTATCATGTCGTACAAAAGACTACCACTTGGTTGTTCCTAGATAGGTGCTGCACCAAAAAGGTACATCTGTAGAAAGTCAAATGTTTAATGCAAAATCGACGGTATTACAGGCGACTAAGCTCATTTGGTGCCATATGTAGTATCAATACCAAACACTTAAATCTAACAAGCTCAGGAAAAACAAAGCATAGGGAAAGCACATCGCTGACAATACACGGGACATACGTGATAACCACCTCTGTAGCTGAACCAGGAATCATGAACATCATGGCATTAGAGAATGGACACCCAAGCGAAACTTACCTGCAAAGCCGGCAACTAAAATTAAGCTCTTAATAAGGCTTTTCATTTCCTCGCTTCGTCTTGTGAACAGCAGACACTCAAGTGTGTACGATTTCTGCTTTCGGTAAATATTTTATGCCGGCTTATATGGCTCGTATGAGATATATTAATCGGTCTGTTCTTTGTAACGTAGTAACACAATCAAAGTAAGAAAAGGCGAAGAGGCTGTTCAGGCTGGAGCGTTCTCATCGCGCAGAAATTCACATCAGTGTAGTTTTTACGTACATCGTTCTTTCGAGTGTGATGTTAATAACCTCATCCGCCACGTGAATGAACCCTTGATGATTATTTTTCTTGGTCTTGCTGACCTATGACTCGCGCTCAACTTTCGTCAAAGGTTAGGGGTGTGCAATGTTTTTTTTATTTTCTAGCAAGAAAGATTTTGCATGAATTCCAGTAGGATATCATAAATAAGAGGTCGTACCTAAGAGAGATCAAGCAAAAATGATTATGAAAATAGTGTTACCGAATATTGATTGACAAATCTGAACAGAACGTTTGCTTCGAAGACAGACGATCATATGTGCACAAGGAAACCAAACACAGCAGGCGAAATTTTCAATGCGCACTTTTCAATGCGTTAAAAAGCACAGTTGGTACTTACCCTCTGTTCAATGCCACCCTGGCCGTAATTCAGGTGGTGTGTTACCGACAATTGAAATAAGTCTGACTACAGACGTGCAGTACTTCAATTCTGAGAGAAGGGTAATCTGCTTAACCTAATCTGAGGGCGATTCCTTTGTTCCCAGCGCAAGTTTCCAGAGAGGGCATGTTTAGAATAAAAGCAAGCAGATTAGTTCCTCACACGACCCGCGAGTGGATCAGTTTTGCATAGTTGAAGAAACTGCGCAAAACCCCCTCATGATTACTGCTCAAGGTAATGTGATTAGGATTGAAGCAATCTAGTGACACACCCAATCACCAATGTAAGGCTCAGTGAAAATTCTTAGCGGTAATCTGGAGAGTCCCGTCGATGCGATTATATCTAACATACAGTGTATTTGGGATGGTCATATTCCGCCATGGCACACGTTTCTTAAAGGCCGCCCATGAGCAAGGCGACTGCAAGATGACAATGTAGTAATGGCTCGGGAATGACGGAGGAATAAACTTGTTGGAATCTCAAATGTGGCATGACGACAACTATATGACGGTGTTAAAGCGACAATTTTGAAACGATGACACTAATATAACGACAGCAGCATGGCAAGGACAGTGCGGAAATATTGGGATGACGACGACTGTAGGACGAGGATGGTGTGACGGCAATGGTGTGATGAGCACGGCCTGACGATGATGCCACAGCTGATGCACTGCGTGGATAGAGTGAGCGCGACGGCATTCTGAATGTGGTATGCAATAAATACATGACGGCTGTATGACAACAGTTGGCTGACGACGAAGGCATGGGTGTCGAATGACAATGCCGGAAATTCCGGATTTATTATGCCGAGTATTTGTCTGTGAGAAATATCTGCAACATTTAGCAAATTATTCATGCTATGTAAGTACATGTCCAGATTAACGTGCTTTGCCTCGTACCGTCATTCCTCCACGCGAATGTGGCATCGTTTTCGCCGTATATTTCAAACCTACAACGGATGTTCATTGTTTATGATGATGTAAGTAACACTGCTCCTCTAGTGCTATTATATGTTCAGAACGTTTAAAAATAAATTACACGTAAACTGAACTGTGGGATCTAACAAATATTTGTGGTGTGAATTGCATTAAAGATCAGTGTTTTACGTGATAACCCCCGATTTGATTGAGAGGCACGCCAGTGTGTGAAACGCCTGATGAACGTTATGAATCTCTGCATTTGTGCCTACTAATACATTGACTAAAATAGCGAGCCGCACTCAGCGAAATAAGTGACAAGAAAGTACTGAGAAGTCATGATGGCGTGCCATAGCAACGTATAGCAGCATACCTGAAGACACCTTCTGGATCATGACGTCAAGAGACACGCAGTTCGCTGAAAGTGAAGCTGAAACTGCTGCATAAAAAAATATTTGATTAAATAATCAAAGGAGCTGTGAAACCGGTGTGAAACCCTGAGATCTTTTTCTTTCATTGTCTTCATTGACTGCTGTTCCTTTGAAAGGAAGCAATAGTCATTCTTATTCTGTCGCCTATTGTATACTTAACTGTGTTTAAAAAATTACCGACGATTACGTTACTTCCTAATGCGAAATTTGAGCGCAGCAAATAAGCTGTTTCACCTTTTCGATGGATTGAGGCAAAGAAATCGAGCAACACATGTATGCGCTATCACAGAATTTTTTTGGCAGATAATTTCGCAGTGGCGAACGGCAGCGGCAATTTCGGCTCGGGCGGTGCACATATACAGATCCGCCGCCACCGATCTGGCTCTCTGATTACACGCCGCCGCGTTTGCCGCGTGTACACCCAGCGGCAAACGATGGGGGCAGAAGCGCGCGCAGCAAGCGGACAACACGATAAAGGGAGGAGGGAAGAGAGAGCAGCGACTGACTGATGCCGCTGACGCCGATAGTGAGTCAAACCCAGCTGCGGAGTTGGTTTCAGGGACAACGCCGCCGATGCCGACACAAACAATATGATACCCTCGCTTCCGCAGCGCTAAGAACCAGGTCTAGCCGTGGGAAGGTGGTCACGTATTCGTCGACGTGCCGGGGCCTACGTGAAATAACCGGCGCGTCGGCAACTGAAGAGCACCCTATCCGCCACACAAGAACAGGGGGGGGGGGGACCCTTTCCTCCTCTTTCTGCATGGCGGCGACGGTGTCCTATGCAGTCACGTTATCTTGACTCTCTAGCGGCGTCAGCGGCATCCAGCGGTATCAGTCGGTCGCTGCTAGCGCTGGGGGGATGAAAGGGGGGCGGAGCTGGTTACGAGGCCGACAACGCCGACGACGACGCGAAACCCAGGAACGGACGCCAAAGAGCTGCGCTCTAAAAAGAAATAGCACAGATGCCTCAATTAACCTGAGGTTCACACATCCGCTGGCTTAGTGCACGTTGGCAATAATAATATGAAGGTTGTCACTGCAATGCTCTGCATACGCCTCTATATTTTTGAAGCAAACAGCGGCAACCAACATGGAGTTGTGGGCGCGTTCTGTGTTTGTGTGTTGTGTGGATGCGTGTTGTGTGCACTTGTATGTGCGTGTTTTCTACCTGTTGTGTGCGTGCGTGTTGTATGCGGGGGGGGGGGGGAGTGTGGCGAACGGCGTGTACAGTATGTCCCATGGTGAGTGCTGTTTGTTTCAAAGTGTTACTCTGCTCTGCACGATGTCACGTTGTGATGGGGGCGAAATGCCAAAACGCGTGTATTTCCTGCATTGCGGACACATTAAAGATTCCCTGGTGATCAAATATCATCCGGAGTCCTCACTACGGCGTGCTTCATAACAAAATCGTGGTTTTGGCGCGTAACACGCCAGCAATCACTCATAGAAAAAAAAGCAAGGTTAGAATGAACACTCTTGCTATTTTGCGACAGCCACGATGGTTAAACCAATATCTGACACAACGTTTCCTTTTTACATCAAAAAACGATTTGACTGTATCGACATTTTAAAATACTCACATATATTAAATGTTCACTTCGCAATATCTAGACACAGCGACATAATGCACACCCACCATGATGCCTCGTACACACTACACAACCACCTTGATGCTATGCTGGGGCGCAAATTTGTGCTTGAATACATACCGTAGCTAATTCAAAACAAATTTACTGACAGGGTGAGGGGACTTCCATAATTTCGTCAGCAGTGTCTATTATACGCAAAGATTTGCGTATTTATTTACTTTGCTTGCCTTGCTTTGAAAGGGCATGTACTTCTTTCTGTTCTAACTTCTCTACGTACGCGTGCGATCCAAGCTCATCTATAGCCTTGGAAATTAACTTTTAAGCTGTTATAGCACCTCGAGGAAAGCGATGCTGCTTGTTTTCTGAACATAGTGCGCATAAGCAGTCTACTGATAAGCCCGTTTTCATATTTATCGGTCCAGTCAAGTTTTCATGTAAAATTTTAAAAAAATGTTTTCTTCAGCAAAGTCCTAAACTGCAAATTATTTCTTAGAGCCACTCAGAGAAAGAGTGTTGACCATGTTTAACAGCAGCTCAAGAAACCTGAGTAAACACGGCGACATGCACGAGCGCTACGTGTGACCTTTGCTTTTGCCCTACAGTTGAAAATTTTCCGCTTTGCAAACAGAGCCTAATTTTTGTTTTGACAACACCTATGTATTAAAGTGGTATTTGTATTTTATCATGAGGCATGACAGTAATTCTCAAACATGAGAGAAGTTCACATAAAAAGGGGGCTGGAAATGATAAACAGTGGTTGAACAAAACGGCTGCAGTCAACGTTGCTACAAAGAAAAAGGCCGTTGCCCCCCTCACGAAGAGAAAATACCTTTCAAAACGTTGGCTTCAGCGACATTCCTGGTTCTGCCGTTATTCATCACGCTTGAAAATTGTCTTGACACGTCACACTTCTGTACAGAGGAACAGAACAAAAAAGTGAACAGAAAACAGAACTTTTTCTGTGCCCCCAAATAAATAATTGTTTAACACATGCATTTTGCGTAAAATAAAACTGGAAATAATATAAAAATTCCAGGAAAATCCTAAACAGAAAATTGAACTTTTCATGTAATACAAAACAGGTGCCAACCTTTGAAGAAAAAATTTCTCTTAATGTAAAACAGAAAGAACTTGTTAAATAACCGAAAAAGAAAAATATAGAAAACAGAGCTTTACAGAACTTTTCTGGCAAGGCAGCTGCCAGAAAATTTCTGTTTCTTCAAGGAAAAAATTTTACAAAGTGGCGTTACTGAAACTTTTTAAGGACGTTAACCTAAGTAGACAGGCCTGAAAATAAGAAGTCTCGAAAGTATGAGGTAAAGAGTGACCTTTGTCGCCAAACCGTCTGCGCTCTTTGCTCCATATGAAGTATGCGTCCGTAAGCGCGTCGGTACTACGTCAGTAGAAGTTAGGAATGTGATTGGCGACCTCACAATAATGTCAGTGACAGACATTTGTGCACAGAAAACCAAAAAAATCGCGAAAAGGGCAAGTCTTCTCGAACGTTCTTGAAAACCCGAACACCATGGAGAGAACAGACTGGTGGGCTTGTTGGTACTGCATGATTTGAGGCAAAGTGCAAGACTGCACGACGACAACAGAAGGGAACGAATACACAACGCTGTGCCTTCGTTCTCTTCAGTTGTCGTCATGCTGTCTTGCGCTTTGCCTCAAGTGAAAACTACTATATTAAGACAATAGGAATTCATTTGGTATGCTTTCCGTGTGCGTTTCAAAGTGGTTGGAGGCATTTCATCATCCAAACTATCAATTTTCATGCTTTCGTTACTTTGGTGGCGAAATTACTTAGCTTTCTGTATATGCGATAACGCTTGAGCAAGTGTGAGTTGTAAGCAATTCATTTCTTAAAATTTCGCTCTTGCGTAGAGTGGGAAGTAGGAATGGCAATTATTTGATTCTCAGTTTCCTATGAAGCTTCCATCACGAAAAAACTACTTCTGTTTGACACAAGCTTTAGTTTTTGTTTCTTCACTTTTGCTTTCTTTTTAGTACATTTTATTCATCAGAGGGAAGTCTCTGGAGCTCTCGCACACTTTTATTTTCTATGACATTTTTTTTTCAAGGTGGCGGTTGCTCTCAGGAGGGCACTTGGCGTACATAAATGATATATTTGGTGCCTTTTGAGAGCTTCTGGTGGGAAGAACGCTGACTGACACAAAAACGCAAACTTTAATAAATGATGCTGCTTCACAAGACTATATTGACATTTCTTGCAGAATGGGATTTTTTAACACTTCTTGCCTTTCGAAAAAAAACGGTACATGCACATGACCTAAATTTGTGAACACTTGCGTTAGCGCGTCACAAAACTTCATTGAACTTTGAAAGTATGATGAATATCGGCAAGCTACTGAACGATTAGTAGAAACCAAAAGGCATGTCATGATGCTTCTCTCGCTGTGGACGAAAAAAAATGTTTTGGCTGCATTCTTTTTACGGATTCAAGAATCCATAGTTCCAGTTGCGTAGCATATCACAGCGCTTTCTGTAGCGAAATTTTGAAGCTCTGTGATTAGTAGTATTGACAAAGAAAGCAGTAATCGTTAAAGATTGTGCTCTTTTGCTCACTCAAAGACGTATTAACTGTCATGAACGCATCTAAATTTTTATTATCAAAAGTTCACTGGTCTCGGTATTGAGTATGTAAACGGTACCTCAGGGGCGTATGTACGTTCACTCTGATAGCTTTATCATGGTAAAACAAAAATTTAGCATTCAATTCGTACGTTCATTTCTTCTTTGTTACACAATTAATGATAAAGAATCATACAAGGAGCATTAAGCTGAGGGCTATAGGTACACATTGCACGGCAATAAACACACGATATGGGAAGAGCGCTTCGCCCAACTCTACTAACTGGATGCTACACGCAAAAATAATCATGCAGATCCCGCATACGTTGGGAATGAAATTCCGCGAGCTATTTTACAGGTAAATGGTTATGATATCAACCTCTTTATGGTTGATGATGGGTGGTTTGCCTCGACGAGCTCATTGACTCTCTCGATGAGCTCGAGCAGGCGTTCATCATTCATTATTTGGGCAAGCTGTTGATGTAGCAGCGTGTAAGGGCACCAAAGACAGTATCACGTAGTCCTTTTACGATATTGTTTCATCCCCACCTCCTTATGTTAAATTGTGGAAACACTGACGCACGCATCACACGGTGACCCGCGTAGTTGCTTGAACAGCCCAAGAAAATTACAGATATTTATAGGCGGTATTTTTTTTTTTGCTTCGAAAGCAAATTGCTCAGCTTGATACGTTTTTAAAATTTTATTTGGCTGACTACACACAAGGAGTGCACATAGGTGAAAATACTTTCGGTGTGTAGGAGCTGGACCAGTGAAGCTAAGCAGCCAGATGAGGAGGATGATGATGGAGTCTGGGATTGGTCCGCCTCCCCTCGCGTGCCTTGCAGTTGCTGGTTGTAAATAGCGGTAACATGCAACTGAAGGTTTTAAAGGCCGCTATAACGGATCCTCAGCGAAGTCGAGTTAGCAGAGCGAGGTTGTATGCATGGCGAAAAGGCTTATCAACGTTACAATGCCACGCAACATCTTTCATTATACGCAGAGATATTCATTGGCCCTAGCGATTACAAGTAGGCAGCACCGGAGCGATCGGCAGGTAGCCATCTCTCATTCCTTTCAGAATGGTGCAGTCTCTGGCTATTCCCTAAAAAATTCAGTTTTGTCAGCCACAATATTGCACCTTCAGTGCGTACAGCTCACTTTGATGTTTTGAAATTTCGCGATCTTCTGACGTCGCGTGGAAGATAGGCGAAGTGGGCGTAGCCCCCCCCCCCACACACACACAATACTGGCTCTCCCGTTATCTACAGTAGATATAAGCATGAAATGGCTACCGGCAAAGCAGATTGGTTGGAGGCCACGCTAGACAATATTAAAATGAGTGTAGTGCATGTTCGCAAAGGAACACCTCACTACACCGCAACGCACCACGCCAAGCTGTGCACTGTCCCATATAGACACCGTTTCCTGTCACAGACAGAACCTCATTGCAAGTTTCGTATCACCCAAACCGTCATCTGCAGTGCACCGGACAGTGCCGGTTCGGACGGTGCCGGACGCTACCGTTACTGCCGGCACGCCGGACGCACCGCGTACTTCACGAAGCGCTGGCGTTCAAAAGAGCACAGACAGCTTTGTCTCAGCGCATGAAGATGACAATCAAGTGTACAATGCATTGTATATGCCTTTGGAACGTCTCTATTGGAAACGACAAATAAAACTTCAGCGTACTGGGAGGTACAGCTAGAGCGATATTATGAATAAACATATGAGACTACTCAGAAGCAATATTTTTGTAACTTGTTTGGGAAGTACCTAACGTATGTAATCTGGTCTTGACTGGTTGCCCGGATAATTTTGTTTTGCTCTCGCAACATGTGCGGATGTTCGCGTTTCAGTGTCCGGATAACAGCTCTGACATTTGACTTAAGGACACTTGAAGGATGCCAGCACTGGAGCTGGAAGCATTTGATGCTTTAAAAATGTTTACCAATAGCGGTGGGCTAATGGCAAAAAAAGGTATAGAACCGTAAATAATGACTTTGTTTGCTCTAACCGCTCATAACCAGTGTATACACGTCATATGAGACGGGAAGTGTTTGTTGTTATAGCGACGTAGTGAAGGAGGGAGTGAGGTTGCCCAAGAAATGTTCGACAAATCGTAGATGCCTGCAGAACTAGGAGAGAAACAGCTTGAAATAGATTTAGCTCATCGCGCCCATAGTCGCGTGAATGACGGATGAGGCCCAGTTTTGCGTTGCGTGCATATATTGCAGTAAGGCACGGACGAAGTTGTTGAACTGCTTATGATAGACGCCATAGTTTGGAAAAGTAGTTTTATAAGTACTATCAATGAGGTCATGCGATTGATGCCACGTAGCCGAACACATCTAGCGATATAGCCAGAATGGGAAAAAGTGATTACATAAGATTACATAAGATACATAAGAGGGCAGAGAAAAACAAAAAATAGGCAAACTTCATTAATCATCCACCATAGCAACCGAGAAACCTAATACAGACCCTAGAGAACTTCGCGGCCAAAATTTAATTTAGAAAAACAGTTGTTCAACATACCACACACACGTCAGCCATGATTGCTGAAAACATCGCTTCTACTTGGCGGCGATGAGTGTGAAGCAACGTTTGGTTTCGGCAGTACTGGCACGTATATTCTAGCGCAATGTGCGTATCTTGGATGTGTTCGACAGATACTCGTTTTCCCAGCTCTGAATGGGCGCGTCCGTTAATCTGCAACCACATATCTCATTGTCTTTCTGAACAAGTAGCAGCTTTATTTGTGCATGTATCAGCAGTTCCGGACAGGCCGCCATTGGAATATGAACCTGGCAACGTTTAACGCTAGAACGTTATCTAGTGAGGCGAGTCTAGCAGTGCTATTGGAGGAATTAGAGGGCAGTAAATGGGATATAATAGGGCTCAGTGAAGTTAGGAGGCCAAAAGAAGCATATACAGTGCTAAAAAGCGGGCACGTCCTGTGCTACCGGGGCTTAGCAGACAGAAAGGAACTAGGCGTCGGATTCCTGATTAATAAGAATATAGCTGGTAACATACAGGAATTCCATAGCATTAACGAGAGGGTGGCAGGTCTTGTTGTGAAACTTAATAAGAGGTACAAAATGAAGATTGTACAGGTCTACGCCCCTACATCCAGTCATGATGACCAGGAAGTCGAAAGTTTCTATGAAGACGTGGAATCGGCGATGGGTAGTGCGAAAACTAAATACGCTATACTAATGGGCGACTTTAATGCCAAGGTAGGCAAGAAGCAGGCTGGAGACAAGGCAGTGGGGGAATATGGCATAGGCACTAGGAATAGCAGGGGAGAGTTATTAGTAGAGTTTGCGGAACAGAATAATATGAGGATAATGAATACCTTCTTCCGCAAGCGGGATAGCCGAAAGTGGACGTGGAGGGGCCCGAACGGTGAGACTAGAAATGAAATAGACTTCATACTCTGCGGTAACCCTGGCATCATACAAGATGTGGACGTGCTCGGCAAGGTGCGCTGCAGTGACCACAGGATGGTAAGAACTCGAATTAGCCTAGACCTGAGAAGGGAACGGAAGAAACTGGTACCTAAGAAGCCGATCAATGAGTTAGCGGTAAGAGGGAAAATAGAGGAATTCCAGATCAAGCTTCAGAACAGGTATTCAGCTTTAACTCAGAAAGAGGACCATAGTGTTGAAGCAATGAACGACAATCTTGTGGACATCATTAAGGAGTGTGCAATGGAAGTCGGTGGAAACTCCGTTAGGCAGGATACCAGTAAACTATCGCAGGAGACGAAAGATCTCATCAAGAAACGCCAATGTATGAAAGCCTCTAACCCTACAGCTAGAATAGAACTGGCAGAACTTTCGAAGTTAATCAACAAGCGTAAGACAGCTGACATAAGGAAGTATAATATGGATAGAATTGAACATGCTCTCAGGAACGGAGGAAGCCTAAAAACAGTGAAGAAGAAACTAGGAATTGGCAAGAATCAGATGTATGCGTTAAGACACAAAGCCGGCAATATCATTACTAATATGGATGAGATAGTACAAGTGGCTGAGGAGTTCTATAGAGATTTATACAGTACCAGTACCACCCACGATAATAATGAAAGAGAAAATAGTCTAGAGGAATTCGAAATCCCACACGTAACGCTGGAAGAAGTAAAGAAAGCCTTGGGAGATATGCAAAGGGGGAAGGCAGCTGGGGAAGATCAGGTAACACCAGATTTACTGAAGGATGGGGGGCAGATTGTTCTAGAGAAACTCGCCACCCTGTATACGCAATGCCTCATAACGTCGAGCGTACCGGAATCTTGGAAGAACGCTAACATAATCCTAATCCATAAGAAAGGGGACGCCATAGACTTGAAAAATTATAGACCGATCAGCTTACTGTCCGTTGCCTACAAACTATTTACTAAGGTAATCGCAAATAGAATCAGGAACACCTTAGACTTCTGTCAAGCAAAGGACCAGGCAGGATTCCGTAAAGGCTACTCAACAATAGATCATATTCATACTATCAATCAGGTGATAGAGAAATGTGCGGAATATAACCAACCCTTATATATAGCTTTCATTGATTAAAAGAAAGCATTTGATTCTGTCGGAACCTCAGCAGTCATGGAGGCATTACGGAATCAGGGTGTAGACGAGCCATATGTAAAAATACTGAAAAATATCTATAGTGGCTCCACAGCCACCGTAGTCCTCCATAAAGAAAGCAACAAAATCCCAATAAAAAAAGGCATCAGGCAGGGAGATACGATCTCTCCAATGCTATTCACAGCATGTTTACAGGAGGTATTCAGAGACCTGGATTGGGAAGAAATGGGGATAAAAGTTAATGGAGAATACCTTAGTAACTTGCGATTCGCTGATGATATTGCCTTGCTTAATAACTCAGGGGAGCAACTGCAATGCATGCTCACTGACCTGGAGAGGCAAAGCAGAAGAGTGGGTCTAAAAATTAATCTGCAGAAAACTAAAGTAATGTTTAACAGTCTCGGAAGAGAACAGCAGTTTACAATAGGCAGCGAGGCATTGGAAGTCGTAAGGGAATACATCTACTTAGGGCAGGTAGTGACTGCGGATCCGGATCATGAGACAGAAATAATCAGAAGAATAAGAATGGGCTGGGGTGCGTTTGGCAGGCATTCTCAGATCATGAACAGCAGGTTGCCACTATCCCTCAAGAGAAAAGTATATAATAGCTGTGTCTTACCAGCACTCACCTACGGGGCAGAAACCTGGAGGCTTACGAAAAGGGTTCTACTCAAATTGAGGACGACGCAACGAGCTATGGAAAGAAGAATGATAGGTGTAACGTTAAGGGATAAGAAAATAGCAGATTGGGTGAGGGACAAACGCGAGTTAATGACATCTTAGTTGAAATCAAGAAAAAGAAATGGGCATGGGCAGGACATGTAATGAGGAGGGAAGATAACCGGTGGTCATTAAGGGTTACGGACTGGATTCCAAGGGAAGGGAAGCGTAGCAGGGGACGGCAGAAAGTTAGGTGGGCGGATGAGATTAGGAAATTTGCAGGGACGGCATGGTCACAATTAGTACATGACCGGGGTTGTTGGAGAAATATGGGAGAGGCCTTTGCCCTGCAGTGGGCGTAACCAGGCTGATGATGATGATGATGGTGATGATGATGATGATGATGGTGATGGTGATGATGATGATGATGATCAGCATTTCCTAGTAGCGCTGCACCCCTGAACCACTCGAACATTGTGGTTCAGTTTTTGAGTTTAACAGTATTTTCGTGGCGTTTTCATGCAGTGTTTTTAGCCAAAACTCTGTACCATCGGCTGCTGTATTGTAAGCTAACAAAATTTTCAAAGAAATTCAAGTACGTGGAATTTGAGAACACAACTTTTGAGCGACATAAATATCAAGAATTTTACTGTGAGGAAGGTGTATGGAGACTCTCCTCGCACATGGAAGCAGAACGAGTCCACAAGAGTGCTACATTGAATTCTGATGTCCACCGGACTGCTTGACCAACCGCGGTGCTGCGACACTTATTCAAGCCGATTTCGGTCGCCAGCACACCCGAGCAGTGTCCTTTCTGATATTTTTACATGTGCAGTGATCTAATGCTAAAAGCGTACGATACATTTCTGTGCTCAACATCTTAATATTATACTATCGACCTCCATAATCTACGTGCACACATGAATTTGCTGATTATGAAATGAATAGTGTGTAAAAGAAACACCTTAAATAGCAAAGTCAATCGGACTATACACAAGTGAGAGTATTACCGGCAATGTGTCGCGTTTTGATTGTTGTAAAAGATATTCCAAATTTAACAAATCACCGTATTTACAGCAATTTCCAAGTCAAATCGCAAAGCACCGTTATGAGCCCAGAAAGATTATGTAGCCTATAAAGCAGCGGACTAACGGCAAAGAGAAGAAAAAGCACGATACCAGCATACCTGTTTTACTTTCCTCGTTCAGACACAAAGTAATATTTACTCAATAGCTAGTTATACCTATAACGAACTCATTTATGGCACCACCATAGCACGCTTGCTCGGATG